>NC_079153.1:140349936-140659069 GCF_947563725.1 Argiope bruennichi | reverse complement strand
AAGATGAGAGATTTAGAAGTAAATACTTGGAAAAAGTATATTGTGCATTGCTAACAGTATCACCAACTAGCGTAGATGCCGAAAGAGCGTTTTCAACAGCTCATAATTTTTACACAAAATTACTTTTCAGGCTTAATGACAGTACAATTAATGCATTATGTTTTTTAAGATCACATTTCAAAAATTTGTAATAGTACCACAGACTGAATAGTGATATTTGCACTTTTCATGTGATTTAAATAAATAAGTTGTTCCTTTACTTTTTAGCGATTCTTTATATACTTTTATAATTTATAAGTTATATATTATTTTTTGTGATATTTACACTCTCTTATAAAACTGGCAACTAAAACAAAGAAACACCTGTATTTTCTTTCTTTTTCTAAAATTTCTAATACCGATATTAAAACCGGTATCCCGGTATTAAGATCTAAAAAATACCGAATACCGGTTTTGAAATTTTGGTCCGGTATTGCAATCCCTAATTACGAAACAAAATGTTTTATATTACTTGAATATGTAAGTAAATCAATTAAAAGAGCATACCAATGAAGTCTTAGTGTTTAGTTAGTTAAAATTCCTTAGTTGGCGTAGTGCGGAAACTTGGAGAGGGGATGCCAATTATTTTTTGTACATTCGGAAGACTCCTGCAGCGGGATTCTAACTTGCGCCATTGTGCAGAAATTGGGCATGTTCTCAAAATTTATTGATTTGGAAAAAAAGGAAAAATAATTATAAAGGGAAGAAAGAGAAGCCAGGAAACTAATAAAATACCAGATAGCAAAATTCAGAGATAGTTATACCTCTGCGGTCAAAAAAACAACTCGTTCACTTCATTCATCCAGAAAAATTCAGATATTCCCTTTTATTCGAATTCTAAACCTTCGTGCTCGACTATAAACATATTTTTTTTCAGTAACTAATCTGCTAAATCTTTACTCTCCATTTGTTCTTCCAGGTTTTGAAGCCATTTCTGGTTCTTCAGATTTAGCCCATTTTGAACTATAAGAAAGATGAAAAAGGATTATTCTTCTGAAACAAATAAAAACGTCACCAAAGGAAAAAAAAATTACAATCTCGTCAGTTAATTTTCAAAATATATTCCGAAAATCGGAAAATGTTTTTAGTACTAAATCTATAATTAATTCTGTGTGACTGATTGCGGTTGAAATCATCAAATCTCTTTCTGCTATAACTAAACCTCAATCTGTACATGTTCTCCCTGCAAAAGACATAAAAAGTTTGCAGTCTCAGGAATCGGATGCAGATGTCAAGATGAGATCTACCGATTTGGAAAAAGTCACACTTAAATACAAGTCCAAAGATTTAGAGGACGCACTCAAAGTTATTCGTCATCTGCCTCCGTCAAAATTTCAGACAAGGGGAGAGACACATCCGTCATGTGATCAAACGAAGATTGCTACTCTTTTCACTCCACCTTCTTATCAAATTCACTCATATCTCTCTTCTTATGCTTAATCAGCTACCTTTTTGCTTTGTGATAAAATTTTACCTCGTGTTTTCACTTTTCTAATGTAGTTTCTGGGAGTTGGACTTTCATCCATAAGAAACTGGCCGTATACTAAGTAACTTTTGTGGCACCTCTTTATCCATGATATGTTTGGCGCAGTTGGCGTTAAACATGGCTCTAGAGCATAAAATCCAAAATTAAACAACACCTTTAATACGTCATCAACCATAACCAGTCATTTAACCACCTGTACATTTAGATTACACTCGAAAAATATTTGGGGAAGGCAATCACCGTGCACAAAGAGGGGGAGGGGGGAGATAAATATGTTACAGCGCTCTTACTAGGATATTAAAAATATTATTTTTTACTGAAACTACTTTCTAATTTCATATTTTGAATTTGCGATTCACTCTCATAAATATTATAAACTCTAGAATCAAGATTTTTTTCAATTTCAGATAACAAAACTTAATCAAATGAATTATTCATTGAGTACTAAAAATATTAAAATAATACTTGTCACTGAAAACACAAAAGTATCAGAACGCGTACATAAAGAAGTCAATGGAAAGTGAATTCCAAAATTCCATCTTTTCAGATATGAAGTAAGTAAAATAAAATAAAAGTATGTAACAAGAAAACGAATAAATTCTTTTCTTAAATAATGAACGGTGTTGAATGCGGTCGACAGTGAATTTTTAGGAATGATCTGCTTTAAGCACATGCCGTAACTCTCTTGAGAATATGGTTAAAGCAAGATGAGATTATTAAAAAGTTGTTGAAGATGAAATTATTTTCTGGAGAATATTATTTATCATCTTTTGGGTATATTTTTTGAGTTTAATCTGTGGGTTTCCATCTTAGTTCATAACATGGTCTTTAAAGAACCAAAAACAGTCATTAAAAGCTTTGTAAATGAATGTGCTAGAAAAGAGATAAATTAAAAAAGTGGATTTAATTTTCCATTTTTAACTTCGAAAACTTGACGCAGATCCACATGCATGGCCAAAAAGTCTTCCCAAATTTGATTCGGTACTTTTCTTAATTTTAAGAAAATGAACAAATTGGACAGCTTAAATGGAGGCCGGGGCAGCTATTAAATTAAATTTCGATTAGTTCATTTTTAAATAAAAATTCTTTGTACAACCGTGAGTTTTAAGCAAAATGCCTCAAAACGAAATTTTATATTCCAAAGCAAAAGCCTGCATTCTTAAAAGAGCAAGCCTCGATGAATTTGAAAATGAATATTTGCGTAGACAATATAAAATGCAAATAAAAGCCGGAAGACTTAAAAATGAAAGCCGGTAGACAACCTCAAAAATCTGAAGAATTCCCGGGACTGCAATCTCGATCGCAACTCTAAATGCTTTTCGCCCCCTGATGGAAGTCGTCCCTGTAAAAAGCTTTCGCCGGAATCTCTGAGATATGACCTGTGAGGTCGTTAAATCCACGCCATGTTAGCTTTACGACTTTGCCGCTGCTCACACGGCCGAATTTTTGGAACCTTCATTTCGGCTTTTATTTCATTTTCCGGCCACACGTCATTGTTTTATTGTAGCCCACCAGAATGGAAACAACTAAACGCAGTAGAATGAGCCAGTTCAAATCCAGTACGGAGCAGCCAAGCGCTGAGAAGTAATTACTTTTCAGTTTCCAACTTTGGGGAGATTTATAAAGTTTTCTTTCTTTATTTTTTTTAAGGAGCATTTGGCAGCAAAAAGAAGCAGATGCTGTTTGAGGAATATCGACAAGAGAAACTGGCATTTATTCACTTTAGCACTTTGAAAATTCTTCTCCTTATTGTTATTTTTTACCAACAACTAAACGCCTGTGGCACCCATCTGGATATGGGTTATATTTAATCTCAGTCAAATCGTTCAGATATTGTGCAGGAATGCATCAACTTGTCACACATTAAGGAGTTATTATTTAACATAAGTTCTGCTTCTACCGCACATGAGCCTTCCTATTGGAGATCAATCCACAATATCACAGCACTATTAAAAACATAATTTTCATTTGCTATCAAACTTTCGTGGTACTGTAGCTTTATCTTTTTTATTCACCTTATAAATGACACAGATATTAAATATATTTATTTTTTAGCTTCCCCCAGTGGGAGAAAATCACATGATTAGATTTCTAATGAAACATTGAAAACGGTTTAAATCACAAGACAAAAATTTAATATATTGTTGGAAATTAGGCAAAAAAAATATTTTTTTAAAAATTGCTGAAACTTCAAAAACATTTGCGAGAATACTAAATTAGTACCATTGTAAAGATAAGTTTTTGAATTTTGAGAGGACATAAAGCTAATTTTGTTATCGTGGAAAAGCCTAAAAGCACAGCTTCTTTTTTAATTAATTAAAATGCTAATGAATTATTTTTTAAATTACATCCAAGTGCACATTTCCATCCTTCAATATATGTATGCTAA
Organism: Argiope bruennichi; assembly: GCF_947563725.1. NCBI lineage: Eukaryota > Metazoa > Arthropoda > Arachnida > Araneae > Araneidae > Argiope > Argiope bruennichi. Next base: position 140,655,155 of record NC_079153.1, on the reverse strand, counting down.
ATTTGGTAAATCTAGATCAAACGGTCTGGCTTGTAGAGCGTCAACATAACATGTAGAGAACCGATCATTTTAAACTTTTACTTAATATAAGCATTTTTTATTAGTACCTTAAATTTCTACAAATAAGTTTCAAATACCCTCTTGGTATTTCCGCAGAATGACTTTTTATGTCATTAGCCATATTTTAAAATATATTATTTCCATGTTATTTCAAATTGAAACTCTGAAACTCTTCTCCTGTATTGTACAACCATATAGTAGCAAAATTTTGCAAAATCTAATCATATATTGTCATTATTTTTATACTGAAAAATTTAAGAATTGTTATTACAATTATTTTTGTAAATTTTAAATGAAAAAGAAACTAATTCTTAATTTAAAACATAACCACATCTCAGTGATGGGAAGCATGCAAAGTTCTAAAATATTTCTAGAAATGTTAATCTGTTATATTTGAATATATGGGAGATATTATGAATATTATAATATTTTATTCATTTCGGACCAAATTTTTTTTAAGAAATAGATTTCTTTCATAAAGATAGATATCTCCTATGAGATATATCTCTAACAAAACTTACAAAAATATTATTATTAATTAAATTATAAGACATAATGAAATATGCAACGAAGTAAATTCACTCAAAAAACAAATAAATAATTTAAGAAATAATTTTACTATCCAATTATTATTACTAATTACTAATTTTATTATTATTACTAATTTTAATATTCCTTCCACTATTTTTGAGCCTTTAATTAATGTCTTTACGATGTAAAGAAAGGAATGTGGCGCAATTGTAAAGTGCAGAAGAGTCAACGAAACCAAAAAGGCTTTTTGTGAACCTCGAAAACTCTTTAGTCAGATCCCAAATAATGAAATTCTCCCTTCCAATCACTTTTTACATCATATTATTACGGATTTCCCTCTATCACTATCAATCCGTCGGTTTCGTTTACTTGTGTGTATTTAGTGGTTGTGTATGGTATGAAGATAACACAACGCAATGATCAGTCCTTTCAGTAGACGAACACACAACACGTTTATTGACACTACGACACACAGGGCAGCACAAAGAAGACAACTATATACAGCATAGAGAAGACAATTATCTTCAGCCTAGACGTGCACACAGCAGCACACAACAAGACTCTACTGCAGACAGTAGCGCACAGCTTAGTTCAGCACTAGCTTGACTCCGTCGCTGCTCTGCTAATCTCTGGAAGACTCGCTCTTCTCCGTCGATTCCGACTACCACTACGGCAGCTGCCGACTGCCTCCTTTTATAGATCTCAGGAAGCAGGGCTAGAAACCTCTCAACCAATCAGGAACTTTCGAGGCGTATCTCGGTTCCTAATGGACGGATCGGGAAAATTCTCGATGTTTCGAGTATAATCTATTTTGGCACCAAAGTCGCCAAATTCGTCGCCTAGTCGCCAAGCTCTGGGACCTCCGACGCGACACCCGCACTCCGTCCAATACAGATGATTACAGATGATGATCCAATACAGATGATTAAAACAGTCTTTCTGATGATGGAACCGACTATGATGGGAAGCAGCATCACAGAATCGTAACAATATTTTAATTTCTTTACTTTCATACTTTTCGTTCCAAATTATACTTTTTTTTTAATCACAAGTGTATTTTTTTTCTATCGTTGTCTTCATTGTACACACACACAACTTTTTATCTTTCAATTGGCAACACTCATAAACAGGGACCAAAGTTCCGTAACTTCATACATCGTAAACAGCAGGTGATTTTCGCTTAACACCTAAAGAAGTATATCTTACACGTAAAGTATATCTTACACGTATCTTACACGTAACACGTAAAGAAGTATTCTTTTCACTTCCGTCATATATTTTTTCATTTACTGTCTTTATACACTGCTTGACAATTGCTAAGGAACAAGTGATTTATGCAAAATTGCGTCTCAAACATCTGACCAATAAAAGTGAATTCAAGTTGAGAGGGCGTGGTAGATCAGGACTTGTTATCTGGATAAAAGACATTGCATATTTGCTCATGATTCATACGAAAATTCATGCTGTTTGATGTTTGATCTAAAGTAGTGCAGGATGTTATAAAAGTTTTTTCTGTTTGATTCTTACAATATTTAAAAGCAAAATGTCAGCAAGATATCATTTGAGTGTCTACGATTGTGGAAGAGCAGTTGGACGGCTGGAAGCAAGTCAAAGTGTCACCACTGTAGCTGCTGCCATGGGTGTATCAAAGAGTGTCATCTCGCGATTAAAGAAGGCCGATGAAAATGGAAATGCTTTGCAAAAGCATCCCAGGGTTGTGGTAGGAACACCACACCTTTAGAGGATCGTAATGTAGCCCTCATGGCAAAAAGGAACAGAAATGTAACTCCTGACCAGATTGCTGCAAACCTTGCAACCGCTACCGGTACGCATGTTTCTGCAAGAACATCTCACTGCGATTAAATCAAGTTGGTTTGTATGCACGGAAGCCTGTTCGTTGCATCCCGCCATCTTCGTGAGAGATTATGCTGGTGTAAGAAACATGTTGGTTGGGATATCCAAAATTGGTCTAGAGTGATGTTCTCAGACGAATCTCGTTTCAGTGCGAAAAGTGATTCTGGCCATCAATTACTGTGGAGAGAGCGTGGAACACGTTATGCACAACAGATTGTTAGTGAACGTGATTGGTACGGCCCAGGCATGATGGTGTGGGCCATGGCAGAACACCGCTTCACATCTTTGAACGAGGGAGCGCAATGGTATTGCAAAGAGGTTATTCTGGATCACGTTCGTCTTTCTAGGGGTACTTGTTTATGGACGATAATGCGCGGCCACACAGAAGCGTTGAAATATCGGATACACTGCAAAGTGAAAGTATTGTCCGTATGCAATGACTAAGGTACTCATGTCTCATCATTCTGATCTGAAGATCAATTTTTATGGGGATGTTTGGAAATCATTCGAGTAGCCTCTTTTTTTGTTTTTAAGTTTTTATTTCTTCAATGTGTTGATATCAGCACCATTTTGCACCATAATAAATGCACATTCTCCCTACTAAATATGTACTTAATTTCATTTCATCAATCATTGTCTATACTTAATTATTCCGAAAAACATAACTGTTCCTTAGCAATTGTCAAGCAGTATATTATATCACCAGTTTGCATTCATATTTGATTTGACATACCCTATCACGCACTTTCATTTAAAACTGCATCACAATTTATTTATATTGTATCTAAATTTAAATTTTATCTATATTCTTGTTTTATAGCACAGGGGATAAAGACAGTATCTTTTCACTTAATTATTCGATGCTTATACAGAAACTGCTATACATAAAGGGTAGAAAATGTATAAAACATTTTCGAAACGAATGAAAAAGAAGCTGCAATTCAAGAACCACAGTGGAAATAAATCTCCAATCAATAGTAAAGCTGGAAATAAATTGCGCAACAAGGTGAACGTCAAATTATTACTCATCAGAGGATGAAATTAAAGTGGATCGCAAAATGAATGGTTACATTTTTTGCAAAAAGTAACAATTAACTGAAAAGAAACCGTTTTCATCCCAAATCTGTATCTAATATTTAAAAATGAACGTTCGTATTTTATGCGCTGCCGTATCGTTCATCCGATTGCTATAAAACTTGGCCGACTTGTTGCTTGCACTTGAGCGAAGATTATAGGCATTAATATATAAAAATGAATGTGTGTTTGTTCATATTTTATACGCTGCCGTACCGTTCATCCGATTATGCTAAAACTTTACATTGTCGACAAAAAAAACTAATTTCTATAATTTTATCATCTATCGTTCTATTGATCTTTCTGCGTCAAAACGGTTCAAAAGTTCTCGAATATAAATTTGTTGGCTCATAGCCATTATTCCACCATTTTGTTGAAAATTTATCCCAAAACAATATTTAACTAAACGCATATTTTACATCCAATTCTTTCTTAAGATGGATTTTTAATTTTTCAGATATGTTAGGAAACATGAGAAATAAACAGTATATCATTGACATAAATCGTAATTACAATTAATCCTTTTCCATTTTTAATATAATAAACACATAGATTTGCAGCTGTTTGATTCGCTCCAAAGTTGGTTTAACTTAAAATTCCAGCATCTGCATTAGTCTGTTTTAAACAGTAAGATGATTTCTTTAAAAGAATAACTTTATCACCTTCATTTAAAGATTTTAACATCTTTGAAGCTTTTAAAAAAATATTTTTTTATTGAATTTCTAATTTGTTTATTATCTTTTTTTCAAATATTTCCTTAAAATAGCCAGGACATTCCAAAAAATTTCATCATTTAATGTTCTGTTTAAATAAGCTGTTGTTACATCGAACAGGTGAATTTTAGTGCCTCATTGCGCTGGAAGAGCTGCCATAATGTCCTGGCATTGAAATTTGGTGAAATATTTACCCCAATTGCATCTTTGGGATGCAATGGGGGTAAATATTTCACCAAAATTCAATGCCAGGTTTTGATTAAATCCTCTTGCAACAAATAGAGCTTTATTCTTTAGAAGGGATTTGTCAGGATTATATTTATTCGTCGAAACAAGATACAATTCATTGTTCTATACAATTTTGCTTAAATAGAATTTCCACGAATTTAAAAGGTACTTTTTTCTAAATATTTTTCATTTCTTCAGCTAAAGTTTTATATCATTGCTGGGAGTCTACAATGGAAATCGCTATCTGAATTGGAATTTTGGCATTGCAGCCATAAACATAAGCAAAATCAGAATCACCCTAATTCACTTAACTCTTCGCGATTATGTAACGAGAGCGCATTTCGCTGCAATAGGCGGGGGAGGGGGGGGTGAAATACTATTTTCTTCCATTTCAACTGGAAGTTTATCCTTCTCAATCATATCATTTTGAGTTTCGCTATTAGCCTTAATCATTTCCTATTCTTTTTGATTTGGCTCAGTAAGATTGTTGGGAATTAAGAATTCGCCTACATCATTACACGATTTATTGTCAAGTTGTTCAAAGAATTTAAAGGCTCCTCGTAATAATAAATCGCTTTTCGTCAGGAATATGACTGCAAAAAACTTTTGAGTTTTTCGAATAACTTACAAATGTGCTTTTCTTTGATGTAGGAGAAAATTTGTGAATAGACTTGTTATCTAAATAATATGCCGCCCAAAAGTCTTAAAATAACTAACATTAGGAACAATGTGATTAAATAATTCATATGGCGTTTTCCAGAAAGACCTTTAGTCTGGTATTTGTTGCATACGTAATTAGCCGGATTAACAGCTTCTGCTCACATTTTTAAGGATAATTTTGCTTGCGATAAGAGGCATCGGACCACCTCAACAAGAGATTTGCTCTTACTCTCAGCTATACCACATTGTTCTAGACAATATGGAGCAGTTAATCTACGTTTTATTCCATATATATTCAGAAAATTATCGAATTCACTGTTGATAAATTCTCCTCCATTATCACTCATAAAGATTTTAACTCTAACAGATTTTTGATTTTCCCACGAACATTTTATTTCTTTAAATGCAAATAACGTTTCACTTTTAGATTTAAAAAAACTTGAAATGAAAACTTGATTTCAAAAACCAGATGTATGAAAGTCATGGAATAAAGAAACTTATCCAGTGATCGAACTCTTAGCACAGATCAGAATGGAGTACTTCCAATAAATTAGTTAAGCAATGAGACCTTCTAAGGAAATGTGCCCGAGATAATTTATTCAGGCCATGTCGCTTACAATCAAAACTAGTTAGCCAGTTTGATAGTTTTAGGCCTCAAATATTACAATTATTAACGTATACATATTTTGATGTCTAATTTTATTTTATGAAGTATGAAATTTGGACGATTTCGTCGTAACTGTAGAATTAGTATCGATAATAATAATGAAAAAAAAATAAATTAAAAAAAATATATATATATAAAACTATTCGTCGGTCTCAAGGTTCGAAATCGGGATCAGCAAAAAGAAACTGAAACCACCGTTCAGCTTTAACCACCAGGCCACACATTCCTCACTCAGAGCAAAGGATAAAGATTCTTAGTACGATTTGCCAAGTTTCATATGCGATGGAAATCTTGTCTGATTGCACAATGAATGTGCTCATGTGCGGGATCTTGATGTAAAACTTTCAATTCAAAATATTTATATTTTGAAGTCAAATTTTGTTTTATGAAGTAAGAAATTTAGAAAATTTATTCGTAACTGTAAAATCAGTATTTCAATAATAATAAAAAAAAATTTAAATAAATATAAAACTATTCGTCTTTCTCAAGATTCGAACTCGAGCTCAGCCAAAAGAAGTTGAAATCACTGTTACGCTTTATCCTACTGGCCATACATCCCTCGGTCAAACACGCGGACAAAGATACTTAATACAATTAAAAACAGTTCCAAATGCGATGGAAATATCGTCGGAATGCACAATGCTAAGAATACGAATGATCTGTGCGCATGTGCGGGAACTTGATGTTAAGCTTTCAATTAAAAATATTTATATTTTGGCGTCAAATTTTATATTATGAAGTATGAAATTTAGAAAAACTTTTCGTAACTGTAGAATCAGTATTTACAATAATAATTGAAAAAATTTAAAAAGAATTAAAAAAAAATGTAAAAATATTTGTCTATCTCAGTATTCGAACTCGAGCTCAACCAAAACAACCTGAATTCACCGTTACGCTTTATCCACCAGGCCATACATCCCTCGATCAAAGAAACGGACTTAGATTCTTAATACAATTAACTAAGTTTCAAATTGAATGCACAATGCTAAGAATACGTATGATTTGTGCACATGTGCGGGATGTCGACCTTAAACTTTCAATTAATAATATTTATATTTTTACGTCAAATTTTATTTCATAAAGTATGAAATTTGGAAGATTTCTTCGTTGCTGTAGAATCAATATTTACAATAATAATAAAAAATATAAATAAATAAAAACTAAAAAATTTTGAAGTGAAATTTTTTTTATAATGTATGAATATGGACGATTTTGTCGTAACTGTAGAATTAGTATCGATAATAATAATGAAAAAATGTACGGAACTATTCGTCGATGTCACGACTCGAACTCGAGGCCATCCGAAAGAAGATTGAAGTAGTCTGTCGTTTTATCCCCAAAGCCACACATGCCTCCAGCGCAGCCGTGGTATAAGATTCTCAAAACGATAAACAAAGTTTCAAATGCGATGGAAATCTCGTTTGAGTGAACAATGCTAGAAATATTAATTATCTCTGCACATGTGCAGGATGTCGTCCTTAAACTTTTAATTAAATATATATATGTAATGATATTTTAAACTCTTAATTTAGCCCATAGTAAAATACTGTCTTATTTCCTGATCTAATTCCACTTTGGGCTTAATTAATTCCTTTGTAAAAATAATGCGCCATCAGTACTACATAACAAATAAAAGTGATACTTCCGTTGCCCTTGTAAAAGGTCAACACATGTATTCCATCGGCACGTGGCCGGAAATCCTATTTTATATAAGGTAGTGATTATTTGTTTCAGTCCTTTTGCCCTTCTTTCTTACTTCTGCTTTTGTGCCGCACTGTCTCGTACGTGCCTTGTCCGTGTCTCTGCTTGTAAATAATTATTCTTTCCTGGATGGTGGTAGAGAGAGAATAAACCGAAATAAAAGATACAAAGTCTCTTCACTGCTTGTCAAACTTGCATTCTACTTCAACCAAAATATTATTACACACACACACACACACACACACACACATGGAATATTTAAAGATGGTCCAACTAGACATGCAGACTTCCTGAAAATTGAAAGTTCTTCTGAATTGCCATTAAAGTTTTGTTTTATTCACTCATTATGAAACATCAGTATTTGTTAACATGATGTAAAAGTTTTTTACAACATAAAGAAATGCATAGATTTTAATAAAAGACTTTGCTTGGACTAAATACCTTCCTTTCCTTCTGAATACCATTTAGAATATCCTTCCTTCCTCTTCCACTTTTATTTTTAATCTATCCATCAAGTTGAAATTTTGCAATGATTTTCTGAACACACGTGTAGCTTTTATTAAAAATTTTATCTATTTCACGATATGGTTTTTTTTTAATAAACTATCTTAATACTAATTTTCTTGCACCAATACAGATTCTTCTTCGAGGATGCATTTTCAATTATAAATCTGGATTTAAGCTCATCTAACAAACTTCATCTTACAAAAATATTCCAAAAGACTTAAAATTTCGCGAAATCAGATTAAAATAGCTACAAAATAGAAAAAAAATTAGTGGTAGTTAAAGATATTTTTCATAAGTGTATTCTGGATTTTTGCACCTCAAGATTTGCCAAATACAGTTTGAAAGCTTTAAGATAATAAATTTTGGTATGTTTTTTTTGCACAAACTAAAATATTTATAGTTTATCGCTTCTGCAGAAAGTTTTGTTACAATTATATTTTTTCAGTATTATTCACCGTACAAAGGGTTAATCTGTGCAATTCTTAATTTTTGAGACTCTGTAAATCCTATCCGAGGTTACTATTATTTGCTAACCACAGAAAAGGAGATCTCTTTCTCTGTAATGATAACTTAATTCCATTCTTTAAAACAATATTATTATCAAACTGTGATCGAATTTTTGTTGGAGTGATCGAAAGAATAATTATATTGTTTGTATTCTAATATTCCAGCTAGAGTATTTCACATTTAGCAAAGTTATTTCCTTTGTATCATAAATACTTTTATCCTGACCTTCATTTCCAAACGTACAAATAATTATTTCTTCCGAATTAATCATCTTTACATCCAATAAATCAGCTACAGTGGCTCAAAGAATTGAGAGTACACCTTACTTTTACTTGATAAATTCGCCTTTTAATATAAATAACACATTACCGAGAAGAGCAAACCTGTTTTTATTTTTATCCATAACAAATGGTTTAATTTAGAGTAAAAATAAAGAAAAATCAACGAAAAAATTCTAAAGTGAAAAATTTCAGAAGCATTTTAAATAAACATACTCAGATTTTTGTCTCAAAAAATTGAGAGTACACCAATGAAATTTTTGCAATATCTCGCATAGAAACAAAGTGTCATTGTTAAGTTGCATGTCTTTTGGCTCCTATAATGGCCTCTAAACGTCATGGTACCAATTCGACCAATTTCTGGTGGTATCTGAAGATATTTTATCCCATCCTTCTTGCAACACTTGTTTTAAATGGGTTTTGTTTTTAAATTTGTGTTTTTGAACTACTTTTTCGAATATGGCCCACGAATATTTTATGGCATTGATGTCGGTGTAACGAACTTAATGGCACCGCTATCTAATATATACCTCTCACTTAAATATTACTTCCTTTTTTTTTTTTTTTTTTTTTTGACTAAAGCTGAAAATATTTATAATAAATTAGAACCGTAAATAACTTTTTTTAATCGCACGTGTTTTAACTGAAAGAAAAATCACGGGCCATGAAGAATTATCATTTCTCTTGGAAAAAAATCCATAGTATTTATACTTTTAGTTAATATGAGTTTATATGATAAAAAGCAAATAAAACATGATTTTTAACCATTAATAATTTTACTTTTCACAAATGCTTATCAAGCAAAAATGACTCATGTGGTTTTCAGAAGAGAAAATTTATTTTTGATTACTCACTATTTATCTTATTGGAGGACGATTAAAGCTTTACTTTTAATTAAATTTCCGGTTGTATTCGTATTTTCCTAGATTTATTTTCAAAATAATAATTATTTTTAATATCTGGGAACTCTTGGCAAAATTCCCTTCCATTGCTTTCTTTTAAACCGACGGATTATTTGTATATTCGCTCCACGTTCTTCATAAAAATAACGAAAATGCATATTTTTACAATACTTTTTATTTTTGTTCAATAGAAATAAAATTCAGTAGAAATAAAATAAAAGAAAAGAAAAGAAAAGAAGAAGGCTAATTTGGGAAATCTCTGGGAAAAAATCCCAATCTCTTGAGATCTTTTTTTTTTTTTTTTTTTTTTTCCCTTCCCCAATTTCTGTAAAAAAGCAGGGCATTTTCAAATCAAAAAAAATTTTTTTTAATAACATTAAAATTGATAACACTACTAATCCCGTTTTTTCTCTAAAATATCATAATCACCTCATTTTAGAATGGGCGTATTTGCCTCAGGTACCCTCTATATCTTTTAAATGCTTTAGCAAAAACACATTTAAAAAAATAGGTAAAATAATTTAAATAAAATAATACTTTTTTTAATTTATATTTTGAAAAAAAATTTAAACTCCACCTTTTCTTTTATTCTTATAGAAATCTTAACTATTGAGCAGATTTTCAAATTCTTCTAAAAAATACTGATTTTAGAAAAAAAATTTATGATGATAAATTAAACGATTAACTTTTTTTTAGCTAGAAACTATGTTTTCTTTGCACATCCGTAGTATTACATCGTGAAAAAGTAAGGAAACATCCAAGAGATATGATTCGTAAATGAGATTTAAAAAATACAAAAACATGGCAAATTTTTTTAACTTTCTGATTCTGAAAAACTTTTCTTGAAAAAAGAGTTTGAAGGTTAACTGTTACTCAGAAATAGATTTCAAAGTTGACTTCTGGCTTGTCTCAATCGATGGAGTTTGAAACTCATTTCTGAAAATAGATGCCTTATTATTCCATGTTATAAACATGTTTTAAGCACTCGCGAATTTCACCCATCAACAACGAAACACCTTGGCTCAATATTAAATTATTCGCTGAATCATTGAATATAAAGTCAATTGAATATTACACAGTTCCTTTAAAATTATTCACAACGTGGTAAAAATTAATTATCTGAGATTTTTAAAATTCATTTGAGATAATAAAGAGTTATCAAAGTTCTTTGATGCAACAGACTTTCTCATTTTAATTAAAAATAAAATAGCAGATCAGAAAAATATTTTGTGCATTATAATATTTTATATAAAATAGTCTTTTGGACTGCATGTAAATTATTTTAAAAGCACTGTTTATTGGAATTTTGTTAAATGATTAGTATTAATTAGATTTTTATTTTTTCAAAAATGGCACATAGTTAAAATTTTGCTCGTAAAATACTGAAATATAAGCAAAGTTTAAATTTTTAAAGTTTTTTATGACAATTAATTAAACTGTTCATTTGTCAATAGTAAAAAGCTTGAAAATTTCAGCTCTGGGTTTAGCTAGTATATTTTAATCTCAAAATCTCTTACCGACTTTATTTCTAATTAAAATATCAAATTTATTTTTTAATTAAACATCAACATGCGCCAAACATTTTTTAAAATTCGTAACTTTTTGAAAAATTACAGAGAGTATCAAATTATTTTTAGAAACACAAGAAAGCGAAATTTTTACATTACTTATCAATAAGTTTTGAAGAATGCTACAAGGTTTACTTAACCCTTATTACTTCAACATGCGATGAATTATTATACAAATGTGAGTACAAGAATTACTTTTAATGCTTAGAAATTTCAGAAATATTTGTAGGTTTATTGTAATTCCGAAAATTTAATAAGAAAGTTTTTGCTATTTTGCGGCTTTAAACAGAATCTAATAAGAATATGAAAACGATGCATCTTGCACTATGGTGATCAGATTGGTAATTAAGAAGAAGATAATAATTAATAAGAATTAAATAACTAAAATTTCAAAGCGAAGGCAAATACATAAAATGATGCAAAATATCAAAAAATTTTATTCAATGGAAATGTCAGTATTAAAGATAAAATAATCCTTTCTATAAACGAAAACGTAGTTTTCAACTTATAAAAAGCTAATTGTTCAAAATCCTATTATGTGCATTAGAAACGTTTCCGAGGGTAAAATGTATATTGAAAATGACAAAAGTAAAATACTTACCTGATGATGGAAATGCGCAGGAAACTTTCTTTATAGGACTTCTTCATACTTTAATATCAATCCTTCCCCGCATGCTTGTTTTGTCCGCAGAAAGAGATGTGTGAAGATTTAAATGCAATTTAATTAATTAAATTTAAAATATTTTTCTCACGTTTTGAAAAGCTCGAAATTATTCTTTAAATAAAAAAAAGTATTACAATACTTTTAAAGTGTTTGAATATTGAAGCACGTTTAATTATTTAAAATATTTTTCTTGCTTGTTTTGAAAAGCTCCTAGGAAAGAATATTACTCAAGTGTATTTCTTAGTTAAAAAAAATTTTACAATAATTTTGAAATGTTTGAATATTAAGGCATTTCCTACGGTTTAAAAAAATATGCTATCTATCTTTTCACATAAAAAGGAGACTTATTGTAGCAAAAAAAAAAAAAAAAAAAAAAAAATCAACTTGTTTTTATTTTTTTTTTCGAATATTTTTCACTTTTGGTTTTTTTTTTAATAATTATTTTCTTTCTCGTAAATTAATTTTATAAACTCGCATCATCATCATACAAAAAGTGTGAAGGACAGAAGACTTTTATTTCCCAAAAATATTGTTCACTTGCCGTGAACATTTCTAAACCTACCTTTTCCCGAGCTGTAAGTCAATAGCGGGCTCTTTGTTTTTATAAATTTCCATTATACTTGGATATGGTAAATACATACATAAGTCAACGACGCTGTAAATAAACAATTTATTTTTCTTTTCATGCATATTCCTTGTACTAGTGCATCACCAGGGTGCATATTTCTTTACAATAAATAATTGTTGGCATACACTCTACCAATTCATAAAATTTTGTCCATAAATTATGATTTAACTCCTAAATGTATATAAAGAAATAAAGTGCAGTGACTGTGAATTAGTGGAGAAATTAAGAAATGTCGTTATATTTCGTTGGGTGTAGATTGACAAATCTAGATGAGCGTCGCAACTATGTTGTAAATTCAGAACATTCAAATGCTGAATGTGTTCTTTGTTTCTCAGTGTTTACTGGTAACTTTTTCAGGCATACTTTTTTTTGCATAATTTATTTATCGTCTTTGCATCATAAAATTGATGGTTAAAGATCTGTATGCTGTGAAATACAGTAAAGGTAGAATTTTCAAACAGTACTATTTCACTTCATATCTGCATTTTTTGTCCGTTCCCAATGCCTTTATTGAATGAAGGGTATGGATTGCAGCAATGCATTTTAGGCTGGTTACAAACACAGCAGATTTTTCCGATGCAGGTGATTCACCATTGCCGCTATATCAACAGTAGTGTATTGAATTCTGTTAGAGCTTACACATTTGGCGGAAAAATAAAGGCGCAGTCAATGTGTCTTTGGCGGACGCTGTGCAGACATCGGCTGCCACTGGCGCCAACGGTATTTTTACTATCGCCGTACAAGTACTGACACACATAATCAGATGCAAGTTTACACACGCGGTGTTTTTGTAATGTCTAGAATTGCTTTTTCACAGCGAGTTTACCTTATTGCACGAAACAAATTTTTCTTTCAGCATCAATAAGTTTTCATTTATTATGAAGATGAGTGAGTTAAATGTCGATATTGAAATTTTAATTGCTTTAATTCAAGAAAGGCCTGTTTATGGGTTTTTAAAGACAAATTCAGTGGTTGGCATGAAATTTGTATAAAAATTCGTAACGACTTTGATTTATTGGAAGAAAAAGAGAGAAACGATTTATGGGAAATCCAAACTTTCTCATTTGTACTTACCAGAAAATAGATGAATAGAATCTAATTTTGAGCGTCTAAACATGACAGTAGTAATAATCTCTGGTTCCAGAGTATTTTATTTACGTTCCACTATTGTTTCTGGATTTAATTATCAATTCTTTTTTATTTCTGAGCTGGCTGTTATTAAAAAAACGTTTTTTTTTTCTTTTGTCAAAATATAAACATTATTGGAAAATTAGTAACAATATTACGTTTTTCAAAAAAGCTTTATTATGCTTTTAATTTATTTCTAATGAATCAAAAATATTTTATAAGTAAATAAATAATAATGTGAAGAAAAACGTTTTTTCTTGCAGTACTTGTTTCAAATAAGAAAGCGGCTTATTTTACAGTTATTTGTCGCCAATATGGCTTTAAGATTATTTTTATATTGTAAATGTATGCCAGGAAACCATACCTGCATTTGAAATAAAATATCTACATAGAATGTTTCTTATATTATTTGCTTTGAAGTCTCCTCTTATAATATTCTCTCCTTGAATATCTTTCAATCAATCCTATAATTGACATTGTATCCATCTCTCTCCCTAATATAATTATGAAGAATAACACATTCTTTAATAATATCATGCGTAAATTATGCTAGAACATTAAAAGAACAATGGAATATTCTCATTTATTGCTGAGAATATCAAGAGCGCATTCTATGTATCTTCGTTCTTGACAAATCGATAGTTGAATATTTTACTTCCGAGTGTCAAATGTGTTTCGGCATATGGCCTTAGCAAATTTTTATGCAGCCGAAATGCTGCATCACCAACAAAAAAGTATGAAACTTCTGGAATTTCTGTGCCTGACAAGCACAAAATAAAACGGTATTACCATTCAGTTTCCCATTAGCACAACTGAATGGTAATATTAATTATATAATTAATGTATATTAATATTAATTTTATATTAATTTCTTATTGCATAAATTGTATCTGAGGTTCTGTTCATATTTGTATGTTTTTATGGAATGGCATCAATAAACAAAGCTACCTACAAAATTTTATAATAATGTTCGAAAATAATTGTAAGAATAACATTTATTTTACACAAAACAATTTAATGCTCCAATACATTTCAAAAGATAGTTATTATAGATTTCAAAAGTTATTGCCAGCATTTCTACAGGCTGAATGAAATTTCTCATTTTGGTATTTTTATGCTGGTATCTTTTAGCCGCTTATGTAATCCCCGAAAGAAAGTCTTCATTCTGAAATAATTGAAGAATTTCAAAGCCAATTTCGTTAGCCTCAAATCTCCAAATAACGTGTAAAAAGTTCCCATTTTTTCATTAATTGAATAAATCCAAATAAGTCATTTTCTTTTCCTTTCCCTCTTCATTCGACGACAAAATAGAAATAAAGACAGAATCTGCACTCTATTCATTTCAAATTACTCTTAAGCTAAATAATATTCCGAACTCATACGTGATGAAGATTTACAGAAAATATAAGAATTATTGGTCCAAAAATAAACACCGCAGATTTTGACTAATAGTTATAAGATAAGAGAAATTCGAAAGAAGGGATTGCATCTGGAAAAAGAGAAGGAGTGCAAAAATGAACAGTGCTCAATTCCAAAAAGAAAAATTAAAAGAGTGAAGATTTCGAGCAAATCTCTGAATACATCTCAATCTACAACTTTTTTGAGAATGGTATAATCAAGTAATAATGATCGCATTAAGCTGCAGTAATATGAACCAGATGGCAGAAATGGAGAATTTAGAGGGACAAATTAAGTACAATGTATCCAATAATAAATGCGAAATTGCACAGAATTAATTCACAGGATTAAAAAATAACTCATATTTTTGCAATTTTTATAAGAAAATTTAGTTAAAAATTATCTTAAATAAGCCTTTTAAATTCACAGACTTTTTTTTTTTTTTTTGACTGTGCTGACAATTGCATCTTATATTCAAATTGGAAATATTGGCAAATGAATTTTCTTTACAACCGCACTGAAATAGTATGAGAATAGGTTGAAAAGTATATTTCATAACGCTAAGTAATTAGGGTGTCCCTATCCACGTTCAAAGTACGCTGATGAGATCAACACTTGCTTGAAATCATCGCCAATATGACGTAATGTTGAAAAAGTCCAGCTAAAAATAAACACGCGCTTCCAAATGCTACAAAATCCATCTGCTGACACCTTCTCGGACCAATTGTTAGATATCGGCGATGGAAAAGTTGCTGTCTGTGAAAATACTGGATGCATAAGATTTCCCAATAATTTCTGCACTGTCGTTGATTCGCAAAATGCTCTCATTGAACGCATATTTTCCGATGTACGCACACAATACATATATTATGCGTGGCTGGCAGAAAGAGCCATTTTGGCAGCAAAAAATGTGGACGTCGATGATTTAAGCTTCAAGATACAGCAATCGTTGCCAGGCGACTTGGTATCATACAAATCGATCTATAAAGTTTGCGATGCTAACGAAGCTGTAAATTATCCAACAGAGTTTTTGAACTCACTGGATTTGTCAGGCATGCCACCACACCTTTTACAACTTAAAGCTGAATCTCCGGTTATTTTACTTTGGAATTTGAACCCAACACGGCGGCTGTGCAATGGCACGCGATTGGTCGTTAAAAAATTGATGAAAAACGTTATCGAAGCCACCATTTTGAATGGCAAATTCCGAGTCGAAAATGTTTTGCTGCCACGAATTCCAATGATTCTCACAGACGTGCCAATTGAATTCAAACGTCTTCAATTTCCTATTAGATTGGCATTCGCAATGACAATCAATAAGTCGCAAGGCCAAACGATGTCTGTTTGCGGCTTAAATTTGGGCACACCATGTTTTTCACACGGACAATTATACGTAGCATGTTCTCTCGTAGACAAACCATCGAACTTATTTGTGTTGGCTAAAGACGGACTGACAAAAAATATCGTACACTGAATTGCTCTTCGAAATGAATATTGATTTTCTTTATTTCATTTTTATACCTTAGGATAAAAAATATATTACTTTTTTCACTTTACATTTAACTTTTAAGAGATCAAACAGTGTACATGTTCGTTACGTTAATGAAATACATTGTTTTGAGAAAATGAATGGTTAATTTTTTTTTATCGGCGATTATCGTCTACAGCGCTCCATTCCTCTTTCTATCATAGATACCATCCCCACATACTTGCATACATTCGCTATTTTTTAAATAACAATCAAAATATTCACTAGAAATAATTTATATGGCAGAACAACGTTTGCCAGGTCAGCTAGTATATATATATATATATATATATATATATATATATATATATCAATTTATAAAATATACATTACAACCATGTATATTTTATAAATTGAAAATTTTAATTAATTTTGGCTCTAATCACAAAAATAAAGCTAAAAGACATCATGTGATTTTTAGTAATTAATTTTTTCAGTGCATTTTCGAAGAATAGAAAAATAAACGATTGTTATTCTTTGGTACCCTCTCTGTTTTTCATTTTAATTTGTACTTCTACACACTATGAATATGATAACTATAATAATAATTTCATTTTTTTTTTCTTTTTTTATAAATACAACGCTTTGAATGAATAAAATGTATCCAGATTCAAAAGGTTGCATGAAATGAATTTTATTAGTAAAACAAGACGTAGAAGACTTTTCGATGAAAGACTAAGAATATCCTAAGATGGATTCATCATCGTACAAAATTCTGATGGCATCAACAATAACTTGACTGCAAGAAATGTAGGATCCGTCCTGCATTGGCGGCGATTCTGTGAAATAAAAGAAATTCAGTTTAGATGTCTGAAAATATTTTTTTTAATTGAAAGCTTACCTATGTTGAATATTTACCACTGAAATGCCAAGAGTTCAGAAGAAAAAAGTTGAACCGGAAAATATGAGATTTTATCTGCAAAAATTGCCCAAGTTAATATAGCATCCTAAGATATTTCAATCTATATTCGCTTTCTGAAATTAAATTTGTAATTTAATAACATTTCTTGCTTTTTCTTCTGAACTCCCGAAATGCACTTCGTTTCTTCAAAACTCAAAGAATGAGGTAGACGACATGAGGTGATTGATGCTTAAGTTCACAATATCACACAATGCACATTTCTATGTAATTTGAATTTTGTCTTGAATTTAACTTTGAATAGCTGGACAGTTAGTAAATTAAAAATTAATAATAAAGGAAATTTTTAATAAAGAAATTTCAACTAAGTAATTCATTGCGTGAATCAAAAATTTAACTTCAAAATTAACTTCCCTTCTTTATCCTGTCATATATAATGCTCCTCACAGATACAACTGAGGAATAAAAAGAAATCATGAAGTGCAAGTAATGGTAAAGATAGTCAGGTAGACAAATTATTTACAATTTATTCGCAAAAAAGTTGTAATACAACGTTTGTTGATTAATTTTTTTATTTATTATTAATCATCGTTCATTTTCCTATTTATTTTCAAATCTTCTGTACTTGAAAAATATTAAAGACACTATTTTACCGTCTATAGGATTTCGTCATTCTTTCTCAAAAACTTGTGTACTTTAAACAATAAAGATGATTATTACTGCACATGCAGAGCAGAAGGAAACGGGACAGATCGAAAATGCATCACTTCCAGAAAATTTTACTCTTTACGAAGAGAGGTACAGTTTATTAAAATAATATTCGAACACTTTTCATTACTTGAAATATATATCAAATAAAATACGTAATTCATCTTAGAAATATGTCCTCTTTTGCCAATACTGATGTGCGAAGTGTTTGAACTGAAAAGTTCTTAATCTCCGAATTTTGTTATTGAATTGAAAAAGTGGTATTACAATGGAACTACAGAGAGAAAATGATTAAATACTTAAGAATGATTAAAATATATGACAGTACCCAATATGGAATATGAAGAAAAAAAAAGCAAGACTGGTTGTTAAAATTAGGAAATTATAAGTTAAATTCGTATCACAGAGTCATGTTGATATGGCGTTAAATCTCAGTCGTCAGCGGGCTAGTTTCAGATCAAACATCTTGGCATTTTGCTTCATATATTTTAATTTCTTTAACAATTGTATTATCACTTTTGCTGAATTTTTCAAGAATCTTGAAGACATTTTTTTATGAAAGTCATTAACGACAGGAAGTCTTAAAGCATTACGCAGCATTAAAGTATTATTATTAACTAGTCGCTTTTGATGCCCAGCTGGTTTGCCACGGGCCTATTTAAATTTATTGGTTATATTTAATTTCATTTAAATCGTTTTTGTACCAATGATGTCCATGATACTGTCATGCATCAAAAACATGTTAATTACTTTACATACGTTCTGTTCATTAAATTATATATGGATCCTTCTATTGGAGACCAGTTCCATGACATTATAGTGCTATTAAAAACACATATGTAGGTTTCATTTATCTTCTAAATTTTCCATGACATCATAGTAATTTCACTTTTGTATTTATATTATAAGATAAACAAATATTAAACAGAATCCTTCTTTCGCTTCCAACAATAGAAGAAAATCAAACAATTAAATATTTAATAAAATAATGAAAATTGTTTGAATTTCATGGCAACTTATAACCTATTGTTGAAAATTATGATTAAAATATTTTTTTAAAATTTACTAAAATTTTGGAAGATTTACCCGACAATTCAATTGATATCATTAGAAAGACAATTTTTAAATAGTGTAAAATTTATTTTTGTGCAGTAATATCGATTATATAATTACACTGCTCATGGTTTTCTCCTACAATTATGGATAGTTAAAAGTGACAGTGAAATCAAATGCCAAAAGATTTTTTTTTTTCCTCTAAGATATAGAGCCAAAATTAAAATTCAGCAAATAGTATAGGTAATATGTAGCTCAAAAGATCTACATTTTTCTATGCTCATTAGTATGCTAAAAAACCTACATTTTTTAAATGCTCTTAAAATATTTTACCAATACTCTTGTTGAAGGGTGAAAATTTCTGTAGCAGGCGATCATTCATATTGTATTTTGATCAATCAGTATGTACTAACCTGTACGCATTGCGTATCCATTGCTTTGAAAAGCAAATTCAATATTCGGTTCTTCTTTATTTTCCTATAGAAAAAAAAAAAAAAAAAAAAAAGGGGGAAGACAAATTTTTATTTCAGAGTGACAAAAAAAATATCAATAACAGAAACTATTGTGTAACAGTTTTATTCCTTCTAAAGCAAGAAGTTTCATATTTGAGTTTTAGTAGTCGAAATTACAATAAAAGGCTCAAAATGGAAACGTGCAAAACACGAAAATAAATGGGAGTGCTTTTCGTTCGACTTTCTGAAATTTGGAGCATTTTGTGTTGAGTACTGCAGATTATCGAGTAAATATTAATATATCTTTTCTTTGGACAAAAGCAAAAAATTTGATACCAATATGAATATGAACCACGTGTCAAAGTTTTATTAGTCTAGCATGTTAAGTTCTTAAGTTATTGCGTTCATACACCCAGAGAATATATTACACTATACAATCAAACTTTTCATTGATTTAATAGAAAATTTGGTACACATACATAATTCTGGTCATAAAATTATACACTAAATATCATCAATCCCATTCAGTGCTTTCTTTAGTTACTCGTGTACGAAGAGGAAATATCTTAGTTGTCAAAAAATTCAAACTCCAGATTTTAAGAAATTTCTACGTTTCTGATTTCTCAGAATTCGAAAATCAATTTTTTGGGTAGATATTATAAATTAAAATTTGATATTTATGATAAAAGAAATGAATTCAAATTTATCATTAATAGAGATATTTTTTGGAACTCTAATACATGTACAAAATTTACAAAAATGCCGTTTTATATCAACTCGTATGAATTTAAAAAATAAGCAACGAAACAAACTCAGTTAAAAATCAAATCAAGCGCTTAACATTCAAATCAATAATATTCCTACCTCTATCATTGAACCTTTAATTAATGGTTTTAAGATCTAAATAAAGGTTTACGTTTCAGAGCGACATTGGCGTAATTATTTAAAATTGCGACAGAGTCATCTCAACAAGATTTAAAATGAGCCCCGAAAATGTATCTTTTGACCAGAATGTAGAGGTCCTAAATAAATTTTTAACAGCCGTCTTTTACTTTTTTTACGTCTTTACTATTTTCTCTTCATTATGTCTCCAGTCGCTTTTTAATCATTCTTTTTAAACTTTAGCATTACAAATTTTCTTCTATCACTATCTTCATCGCACCCCTAAAGTTCTCAGTTCCTTTGTGATTTACTTTGCTTGATTTCCATTTTTCTTCAACCTTGGTATTTTGAACTTTCCTGTATTTATTTTATATTCATTTGTATCACCTTCTCCTCCTCTCCATGTTGGTATACTAGAGCATTCAGAGTGCAGATAATAATTATTCGATTACTGTTTGCAGAAAATGCAATTATTTTTATAATTTTTTGATGTCCACACTCACCCATCTCAATCATCTTTTGCGTTTGTGCTTCAACTGGTCATTTACACCCATACATTTATGCACAGAGAATACGAGTTCGAAAGTCTTGTAAAATTTCTTTTATGAGTTTTTATTCACCCTTTATAAGTAAATAACTTAAGGACGGAACAAATTTTGATAAATAGTGAAAAGTTTAAGCATTCTATTTTTTATGCATTTTAACGCAATTTTTTGCCATTAGATTAAGAAGAACTTATAGAAAATAAAATAAAAAATTAAAATGTACTTATTGCAACTTACCTGACATACAGGATGGCGATTTTGAAGGTAATATTGTTGATTGAATTGAGAATTACATTCAACATTCGACTGTTTCAGATCAGATATCATATTTCTTATCGAAAGGTCGTTTATTTTTATATTTTGGTAAGAAACGCCTATGCAAATTAAAAAAAAAAAAAAAAAAAAAAAAAACTTAGTACATTCTGAAACTGTAATCTGAAAAACTTTTCTAGTATATTATTTTTTATCTATAAACTTTTACAGATAATATTTTAGGCCTAAATTGTCTATCTTGTATCTATCTAACTTGATAGTATCAGTTTCAATTTGCGCATAACATTTTTTACATTGCCAATAAAAAAATATTATTAATATTTATAGAAAAGATATCAGATCAAAATCATTTTCAAGTCAATGAAAGGAAAAATTCTGCTTTAAATTTAGTGACAGAAGAAAGTATTTTTATTATTGCAACGTTGGCAATAACATTAGAATGAAAGTATCAATTATACAGCAAAACAGGTCTGAATTTCATCACAATAATAAAAAGCATTTTTACCAACATTCTTTAAAATTAATTTTGAAACACATTAAAATTAGAAAAAAAATGCTCTGAAATGAAAATTAAGATCTTTGAAAAGCTAACACTGAATTTAAAATGACGTAAAAATAATTATTGCGAGATAATATGCTCTAAAGCTATTGTGATAAAATATCACCATTTCCATAGACTTTTAATTAGTTAGAAATTTAATAAAAAATTTAAAGAACCCTTTCTTAATGAGTATCAATTTCTTAAGAAGTTTCTATATGCCAAAATTAGTAGCTGTAGGCCCAATAGTATATTCAATAGTGAGTTGCGTTATGCATTACGTTAAACTTTGTTTAAAACGATTTTATAATCACGCAATTAACAGAAAATGTTTAAACAGAGTTAATTATTGCCATCAGTAATTTAGCGTGAAAATATTATCATATTAAAGACATATATTTGAAAAAACTTAAATTGGCCATTTGTTTTTTGTTTTATTTTTTTGTCTAAGATTAGTAGATACTTTTTAAAAGAATCATTAACCAATCATCAGTTAGTGTGTTCAACATAGGCATAGAGCGTTAAGGCTCTGACTAGGAGAGGAAGCTCAATAAGAAAGCTATGAATTTTAATCTCAGGCAATACTGTATGAAAATCAACAGAATCCTTTATGCCTTAGCAACGTATCGTTTACAACAAGTGTGCTGTTGATCCTCCTAGCGAAACATAAAAATGAACAAGATGTCTCTGAAAATTCTCCATTAAAATAGTTTTCTTTTTAATTTTGCAGTATCTGGAATCTAGGCAGCTGTTTTTCCGTTCATTTAACATTACTCATCTCATTAGGCACAAAATGTTCATATACTGAATTTTTAAGATTTAATTAAACAATAAACAACAGCAACAACAACAAAAAAAAAATTGACAATTCTGTCTTAATGTATTTCATTTTTCTTTGTATTATTATTATTTGGCAGAGAAATTCCAACGGAAGTTTGAAAAATTATAAAGGGAAATTCTCTTTAAGTGTTTCAATTCAACCGATTTGTTTAAAAATAAATTTTAAAATTACAAGGAAATGTCAAGTAGATATTGAGCATTTGATCTAAAAGAGAGAGTGCTGACCATAAATATATTCCAAAGCTGCATCATATCCATAATTCTGTCGCAAGTGAGAAGAGAATTGATGCTCTTCGGGAGAAAAGGCTTCGACCTGCTGCTGATCCGGCAAGTTGATTCGATTCAAAACGGGCGCGTTAACTTCCATTTCATCTAGACCATTCTTTGGAGCTTTAAAATAAATGACTGTGGGTCTGGAGGGAGCAGAAGGAAGATTTCTCGGGTGCTGCTCTACTGCAGGTTTCATCGCCACTGGTAGTATCTTTGGGAACTGTACTTTCGTGTTTTCTCGGCTGCTAAAGGGAATCTGAGGTATCTTCTGAACATGCGAAGCTCTTAAAATCTTTTGGGGCCTTTTACCTCGGGGAGTTCGCTCTTGCATTTTCAGAACTTGGGATTTAAAATAATCCGAATTGACGAATTCCTTAGGTACAAGAGTCCAAACAGATGAACTGTCGGCATGGTTAATTATTGCTAGTGATTTCATCGACGCTTTTGAACCTGAAAAAAATCGTTTCTTTTGAAATTGGATTCGTTTTTATATACTGAATGCAAAGAAGAATTACATTTAAAATTGAGAAGAAATTTTACTTTTTTTTTTTTGCAATCAATATAATTAGTTTTTACATAGTATTAAATAAAATTATCATAATTTTCCTTCCATCTTTTCATTACATTTACAAATTTAAATAAATGAAACTCAAGCTGATGTCCATGAGGTGGCTTTATGAGTTGCTCATAACCAGAACATCTTTGTTAGTTCATATCTGCAGTAGCAAAAAATGCACTTCATATAACTATTTAGGATATAATTTATATATAATTATTCAAGTTGTAGAAATTTATTCTCCAATTTCCTTATTACAGCGTCTACAAACTGGGAGGCTAAAATAAAGAAATCTTATATCCATTCGATATGTGACAAATAAGAGGGTAGCAGGCATAAAGAAGGTGGAAGAATCACCACAACAGCTAACAAGATTTAAAAGCATTCAGTTGACCTACATTGTACATTTTGATTAAATGCATTGTTACATGCGTTCTAAGCTAGCTAAAGCTCAATTAGAATTTTTAAAAAATGGTGCCAGCAGGCTTGTAAAGTGACATAAATCACAACACAGCAAAAAAGAATTGGATACCGAAAAGAGATCAAAAATCAAGATTCTAATTAGATTCTGATTCTTGTAATGGTATTCTTATTTGTTCTTGATTCTAACCAATTCTTGCTCCCGAATAGAAATCAAAGTTCTTGTTAAGATTTTCGACAGCAATAAAAATATTTAAGCTAACAAACCGTAGTTAGATGTGCTTGCTATATGGCCCTCGATACTAATTTTGAAATCTGCTTCTCATTTTGGCGAAGAAAAAGACATGACGTCACAGAGCAGACGAAAGAATACAGTATGATATAAGAAATAAAATAGCTCCATGACTTACCTTTTACAGAAACAATTTTTTCTGTCTTTTGCACTGACACGTCACGGTTTACTGTCCTTGGTCTTCCTCGACCTCTTCGAACGGGCTCAGGTTTAGGACTAATTGCTTAAATAAAAAGATTTCCTATAAAATATCATACTCTACAAACGCATTAAATAGCTTATTTCTTCAATTTAGTATTAACAGCTACCCACACATAGCTCTTTCTAAGAAAAAGAAATAAGCCTCTCTTTTCACACTAAACATATGTAGGTCAAGGTAGATAGATATGTAGCTTACATATACCTTCATAACAATTTTCGGTGAAAAGTTACTTTGCAGAAACTTTATGGCAACACTTTTCTACGTTTATTTACAAAGTAGTCAAAATTAAAACACCCCTACTCTGAGCTCTCTATACAACGAACTACTCAGTGTAAAGACTCCAAAATTGTTGAACATGCTATTCAAGACATGGAAAAAGGATTACACGAAAAAAACAAGTTCAAGAAACACCGACAGATGGCGTTGTACTACAGAAAATATGCTGAAAAGACAAAAAATACACATTTGTAACACATTTTATTCGAACATATCATTCAATCACAAGGCCTTTATCGATGCAGCGGAAACTGCTCAATATGGTTTCCTTCTTCAAGATGTAAACTTTGCATTCTGTAGACAGCTTTCTCTTCTATGGATCGTAATTAGTCGAATGAGATGCTTCGTTGATGATCACATGGAGAGTGATACTGTCTTTCTAATCTACCAAGGTTATCAGACGTCCTCGATAAACAAGATTTTTTGATGTATCCTCAAAGCCAAAACTCACAGGGATTAAGAATGTATAGAACGAGACGGTTAGGTTGCCGGACACGCGTGGTTAATTATTCTATCATTAGTAAAATGTTGCCGAAAAAACTGCTGTACACAGAGTCCTAGTGTGTGGGGGCTAGGGATTGCAATACCGGTATTAGAAATTTTAGAAAAAGAAAGAAAACACAGGTGTTTCTTTGTTTTAGTTGCCAGTTTTATAAGAGAGTGTAAATATCACAAAAAATAATATGTAACTTATAAATTATAACAGTATATAAAGAATCGCTAAAAAGTAAAGGAACAACTTATTTATTTAAATCACAAGAAAAATGTAAATATCACTATTCAGTCTGTGGTACTATTACAAATTTTTGAAATGTGATCTTAAAAAACATAATGCATTAATTGTACTGTCATTAAGCCTGAAAAGTAATTTTGTGTAAAAATTACGAGCTGTCGAAAACGCTCTTTCGGCATCTGCGCTAGTTGGTGATACTGTTAGCAATGTGCGATATACTTTTTCCAAGTATTTACTTCTAAATCTCTCATCTTCAAATAAATCAATTTCTCGTCGGAGGGTTTTGGATATAGCTGATTTCTGTATTGTATTTTGGATAGTTGAAATTTTTTTATTTATCACTACTTCTAATTTTTGTTCAAGAGACAATTCCTTTTCACCATCGACATTAAGTGTCATCATAATCTTCGATAACTGAACCGAATTCTTCTGCATGTGGATAGGTTTGCGGGTAAAAAATTTTAAGAAAATTTATTATAAACTTAATCAGATCTGAATTGATTATTTTCTTTTCTTCTTTTTCATTTTCATTTTTAAAATCATTATAATTATGTAAATACCATAAGACTTTTTCTATTTCGGTATGCCTTTCTTCTGTGCGATTTTTCAATGTAATATGTAATTCTTCAGATAGTGATGTGTGCTGTTCTTTCATGACTGCAACATGAAATTTATTGTTGCATTAGCTGTTAATAAATTAAAATCTCTCCGACATAATGCCTCTATAGTCAGTTTTATTGAAAGTAGAGCTGATATAGTTCTGGATATTAAGTCGAATTCACTATCTGAAAAATTAATTTACAGGTTTAAGTCGATTATTGGTTGGATTCGATTTCTTAGTTTCAAAAACCGTTCCATCATTAGGAGTAAAATGTTCTAACGTGTTTTAGTATCTATTATTAACATATATTCTATTTTATTTTCAGTTAGTATATATTTTAGTAATATGTCATTTTTTATGGGGGAACGTTTAAATATCTTAATAATTTATCGAACTTTATAAATTATAGGAAGCAATTCTTGATCGGTTATAATTTCATCCTCATTAGCAATATCTTCTTCAACAATTACATTATCATTATCTTCATTATCAACATCACTCTCACTCTTACTCTCTTCAATGTCGGAATCCAAAGTTTCTATATCCACAGTATTTGGATTCTTCTGTTCTTTCTTTCTTTTTTTTTTTTGGTATAATACATCTATTACTCCTAATTGAATTCCATGAGCATAGCACAATTGCTGATTTGCACCAATCAACTTTCCAACTTTTTTCATAACTGTTGCTCCATTAGTCGTTATGGATACAATATCTTCTTTCAGGGATAATCGTTGTTTCGCTAATTTAGATTTAAGCAATTAATTAAGCCATTAATTAGCTAATTAATTTCGCCCGTTAGGGAGACATAAAAACAAAAACGTATACTATTTTGCTATGTTAGCGATCCCTGAGCATATAGTGGAGACAATTTAAAAAAATTTCTAGTAAATACCGAAAAACCGGTATTTAAACTTGTGAATACCGGTATTACAAAATTGTACAAATGGCTCAAAATACTGGTATTCGGTATCCCAGTATTGCAATCCCTAGTGGGGGGGGGGGCTCACTCTTACATAAAGATAATTGAATCAAGACAATAGCGTTCTTGCACTTAGGGTACAACAAAATTTTCGAGCATATTTTGGTACCTCCTAGTCCTTTGCGTAAATTCTCAAGACGACAAAACTCTCGAAGTGCAGCTGTAGCATTTCCTTTGCTTTCATAAAACAACTTCACAAGCAAAGCGCGAAGCTGTCGCTGATAAGAATGACATTTTCTCAGCTTTTACCCGGAATAATAGCAGCAAAACAGGGTTTATGCAAATTTTTGTGCTTACAGTGTGAAATGCAGTTTCAATGACAATTGAAGTTTCTACACACTTTTTTTATCAGCTTTTTTCCCCCCTATTTGAAAGAAAAATTAGAAAGAAAAAATTTCATAATACATGTTTTTTTGTGATTATTTATATCTTTTCTGTATATTTTCTGTTGTACAGCAGCCTCTATCGGTATTTCTGGAACTAATTCTTTTCGTGTAATACGTCTCCCCATGTCTTGAATAGTATGTTCAATAATTTTGGAGTCTTTACACTGAGTAGTTCACTATATAGAGAGCTCAGAATAGGGGTGTTTTAATTTTGACCACCTTATACATCGTATGCCTTTCACACGGCTATTTTAGTTTTCTGATAATCAGTGGTAAACATGTCTCAATACTGGACGTAATGATGTAATTGTACTAAAATGTATCGGCAGTTATATGAAGTATATGATGAAAATGCAATGTTACGCAAGCTATCGCGAAAAGGCGCATCATGTTTGAGAATGGGCATACAGGTATTAACGCTGAGCGAGAGAGAAAACTATCAACTGCCACAAATTCTTAATGACATTGGAAGATATTGAAAAATATCTGTCATGTCTCGACAAATGTTTAAATAACAGAAATTATTACATTGAAGAGTAGATTTTGCATGAAACTTTAGGTTACAAATAAAGCTATTGTAAAATTTTGCCCACGTTTTGTTTTCTTAAACACTGCTCTTAACTTTTTAAACGTGATGGAAAAAACAAGGCAACTGCACAGTAATAAAAGGAATACGAAATGATATAACTTTTAAAATATTAATAACGTTCTTCGATACAAATCAATTTTTATATCCATATCTTGATTTTTCCTCTTGAACAAAGTAAACGCTTATTCTCTTAGGCAGTAAACAAAAAGTTTATGCTATCGAAAAACTCAACACGGTGTCGGCAGTTTGGTTCCTCTTAGAATTCTAAAACCTTCAAATATTATGCTTTGTAATATCTTCTTTTGTATAACATTAAAGAACTCTGTATACCAACTACGTTAAATAAACTACACTCATGTCTGGGGCGGTATAATGTTGGGCAGTGGTACAACACTGCACGACTTTGATGCGGGTAATGTCACCTTATATCGTGTGAGACATGATGTGCTTGAAGTCTATGTGAGGTTATTACAAGGCTCGGACTTTATTTCTATGGACGATAATGTGCAGCCACATAGAACTCAAATTTTTTTAATAATTTTCTTGATTAAAGGTTTATATTCTCCGTATGGATTTGCTCTCGAGGTCTCCGGATTGAAGTCCTATTGGAAGAATGGTCTTGTAACACAAACATTTATGGACATCTTCATACATAGTATGAAAGGTCATTGTGTGGATTGTATAGCAGTGCACGGTGATCACTCCCTGTTAGACAGACTTTTTCTGAGATAGATTTTATCTCTTATTTAAGATATAATCCTATTTGATATACCCTGTTTCTTAATTCACAATTAAAATATGTTTCATATTGTTATGTTGCTATATTCCTTCTGCCATATATATCTCTGCACCAAATTTCCTCTCAACACTGTGAATAGTTCATCATTTTTCACCAATTTTATGTTTATGATCATAATTTTGGACATGAGTGAACATGATCAATGTTTTTTCATGCATAGATAATGACATACTTCAGCGATTCTAATAAGGACCAGTCTACTACAGAGATACGGGTTGCATAAAAAACGATAAGGAAAGAAAGGATTGCATACTGATATTTAACTTTGTAACTATTTGAGGCGAGAAAATGAATGTGCTATTTTTTAAAATATAATTAAAATTAAATTATTGTTTTGTAATTAAACTATATATCTATCATAGTCTTGCGGAAACTCGATGGCAATTCAATATTTTAATAAATTCAGTGTTTCATTATTAAGGAAATTTTTATTGCGCTTGTCGCTACTTGGTAATGAAAAAGAAAAAAAGAAAGCTAGCAGAACCCATATAGTTTTCCCATGACATGA
The DNA here is from genome assembly GCF_947563725.1 of Argiope bruennichi. Taxonomy (NCBI): domain Eukaryota; kingdom Metazoa; phylum Arthropoda; class Arachnida; order Araneae; family Araneidae; genus Argiope; species Argiope bruennichi. Next base: position 140,625,798 of record NC_079153.1, on the reverse strand, counting down.
TGAATGTAAGTGAAATCAAAATCATAATAACATAAAATAACGATATTAAAACGATGTGTATGTGTATATGTATGTGTACAAATATATATTGTGTGCATTTTTGTTTCTCTGTTTGTGCCAGGTAATCTATAGATGATTAAAACTGTAATAAATATCTAAAACTAAAGATACTCTAAAAAAGAAAGAGGAAAAGAAAATATAAAGTTTGGGAGAAGTGATGTTATTAGAATTTATACAAAAAATAATTTTCATCATTCTTGAGTTCCCAATTCGGCTCTGCCAAATCAACGAAGTATTAATAATTGCTGCATATCAGCAAATGAAATCTTTCAACTCGTGAAGAAAACAATTAATTAAAAAACAATGATAAAAGAAACTTTGATTGCATTTATTTTAAATTAAAGAGAAATATTCCAGCAGTCATCTGAAAAATTTGAAAAAGGTTATTAATTATTGTTAAATTCAAAAATTCATTTTTAAAAATTTCTGGAAAAGGTGGCTGATTTTAAAAATTTTCATCAAAATTCAATAAATTAGGTCATAGGTAAAAAAAAACAATTCCTTAGAATGATAATTGTTGTTTTTTCGATATTCGATAGACAGTGGAGAATAGATATTTCGACAACAATATTACGAGCAAACGATTCACTCATAACAATATTGTTACGGATTCTACCATTTCAGTTTGGGGTTCTTTCAAGATTTGATGGTCGATGCAGAAATAAACAGTCCTTTTGCGACAGACGAAGACTTTTATCAACACATGAAGAGACAAATACACAAAGACGACATGCACACAGATGAGACGAACACACAGCAGCAGACTACGACAAACAGTAGCTTACAAGTCGTAAACGGTAATAATAATAAAGCGGCCAGACAGAATTCAGCAGGAGAGGGGATTCTCAGAGTTTCGCTCTACGGTCTTTCTAAATGGCAGAAATTCTCCACCGTCTCCTCGCTTTAGCTGTATTCAATTGCCGACTTCCTACCACACGACTGGCTACTACACACACGACACGGCGCTGCTTCCACAATAGACAAAAGGACTCGGCACACAACTCAGTTCAGCAATAGCTTGGGATCCACACAACGCTGGCATTCCGCCATTGCTTCTCTAACCTCTCGGAGACGCGATACTTGATTACAACTCCAACTGCGATTCCGGTCACGATTCAATGTAGCTTGAGACTGCCTGCCTTTTATAGTTCCCGGGAGGCGGGCCGAGAATGTTCTGGACGTATCTCCGTTCTTATTGGCTGGATTGTTAAAATTCTCGAATTTTCCAGTAATATCTATTTTGACACCAAAGTTGCCGAATTCGTCGCCAAGCTCTGAGATCACAGATGCAACACCCGATCAGCACCCACAGGGCTGATCGTAACACGGTCTTTCTTACGGTGACACTATTCGTTCTGAGAAGCAAAATTACAGGTTTGTAACAATATTAGGAGAAAATGTGCTCAGAAAATCATCCAAAACAATACAAAACATTAAATAAATTTTTTTTCTACATAACATTTTAAAATCTGGAATTCGAGGTGCATTGAATCACCAATACGACTACTTGTGCACCAAATTTCGTGTTGTAGGCGTGATAAATATATCTGGACATCGCACACACATATGCACTTATTTTTATAAACATAGATAATGGATTATAAACTAAAGCTAAAAAGTAGTGAATAATTAAAATAAAAAAATGTACTTTTAGATACATTTATAAAATTGTGTTTTAAATGTATCATAATGCTAATAATCATGTGTTTTCCTAATTCTAGATTTTAAAATAGAGGTAATGAAAGCTATTAACAAATATTTATTAGCAGAAGTTTCTTAAAATGTGGCAAACCGAAAGGTTTTATATATACGAATTCATTTGAAATAAAAACAAAAATTTCTGTACCTTCTGAAAGAGTCTTCCGTCCTCCCTTCCGTCTCCCCATTCTACCGTAATTGAGACCTAGGAAGATTTTATAAAAATCTTTCAATGGGAAAAGAAAAGAAACGGTCGTATTTCGCTTATTCAGTTGAATTTAACAACCCTTTTCAAAAGGAGCCCACATTTTCTTTATTTAACCCTTTGTGGCACATTACCCTTTAAATTTTAAACTAAAAAAAATTTGTAAGTAAGCTATTCAGGTCTAAAGAAGTGCACAGGTTAAATTTCGTGAAAATTGTACATTAGACAGGAACGAAAAAATCAACTTTTGATTTTTAATTTGTAATAGCACGGAAAAGTTGCCTTTTGGTGTAGATAAGACAAATTAAAAATATGAAAAATGTTAAAGTACGTTTTGAGGTGCTGCAAGGACGTTAAAATTTCATAAAATTGAAATTTTTGTTACATTTTAAAGTTTTTAAGAAATAATCACCTTTTGATTTTTAATTTAGAGAGAGAGTAATAGAGCCAAAAATTTGTCTTTTGTTGTACATAAGATAAATTAAAAATATGAAAAATATTGAAGTATATCTTGAGTTGCCGCAAAGATATAAAGTTTCATAAAAATACATTTTTTGGAACTTTTTCAAAGATTTTTGCATGCCTCGATTATGAATTAAAAAGTTTTAAATAGGCATTATAATATGAATAGGAAATAAAAACAATTTTACTATTGTATTGGTATGGTATCCAGGACATAGTCGGAGCGGATATTATTGAGAGGAGGCAGAAATTTGTCTGCGTATGGTGAGAAGCTCAGACCTGGTGTCAGGTCAGCAACTTTGCCGAGTTCATTTGTGTTCTCCTAAGCAATGTCTATTGTGTAACTGATTAACGTAAGTGATTTGCTAGTTTGTGCGCTCGTGTGCTTTGTTGTAAATAAAAACGGCTCAGAATAAATTAGTGAAGACAAGACAAATGTCGAAATGTCCTATTTGGGAAAATTTAGTGATTTGCTTAAAGCTGTTCAGCTTTTACTTAGTTTACTGCCTACTTATGAATCTTTTTATGAAATGCTACTGTTATATTAGACATAACCACAAAATTGCTCCAGTGAAATATGTTTCTGGAAACTTGTTTTATCAAAGGCTCATTTACGTCATTTTTAAGCCATTAGATGATGTGGATGTAAGACTTTGCATTGAAGTTTATTTTTCGAACTTTAAACCTTCTGACTCCGCCTCTACTTTTTGTTCTTGCGTCGTTCCAAGTCGTAAACCAAGTTCTCGTTGAATTTTACGTTTATGGTTTATTATGGACAGGAGCAGCAAAGAACCCATTTCTTTGAATAATTGGCTCTATAACGTTCTGGAGATTTTCATAGAGATATCTTGAGTATAAGATAAGGTTAAACAGATATTTGGAACAATAAGTATATGGTTTTAACTTAATATTAAAGCACACTTTCACAATGCACGTAGCCAAAGTCTTAAGAATCTAGTTGGTTGTTAAGCACACTGTTGATCTTCAGCGTTGTCATTGTCCCCTGTAACCGTTTCTGAAACACTAGTCGTTTTATCTGCTATTGATTAAACTTTACTATTTTTTGTAGTTATTTATTTTCTTGCTTCTTTCTTCTTCAAAGCACTTGTGGTAGCTAGCTAACTAGGTATCAATATTACCTATAACCATTTAGATTATATTGATGTTATATTTAACTGATAATATTATATTTATAAGCAAAGAATTTGAAGGTGAGCCAAATAGTATAGTAGACCCGGTTATCGACTTTCACCCGTTTCCTTGTCACACACACGCAAGAAGTGGAAAGAGCTGTGAAACTGGAGACCGAATCTGCTCAAAATGTTTATGGTTTAATCACAAGAAAATGATACATAAGAGAAAAATTGATTCACGTGTGAGTATGCCAAAAGTTAATGCAAATGAAGACAGTTAAATGTGGTAATGAAGTAGAAACAAACATTTTGCGGTTGTAACATTTGTAATCATTAAGGACACAGAAGTAAGAAAAAACATTTTTTTTTATAAACTTTAAGCTTTTTGCGGCAATCTTAAGATGCTGTAGTATTGCAACCAAATTTTTTAAAATTCTTTTTGCACCTAAAAGGCAACTTTTCCCCACTATTACCAAACTAAAAACTAAAAAAATATTTTAAAGACCCATTTTAAAATTTGTCAATTTTTTTACAAACTTTAAGATCTTTGTAGCACCTCAAGATGTTGTATTGCAACCAATTTTTAAAAATTCTTTTTAATCTAAAAGGCAACTTTTTCCCACTATTACCAAACTAAAATCTAAAAAAAAAAATTCCGGCTATTTTCGTTCCACACAATATATTTACAAAACAATATATTTCGTTCCAATACATACTATTTTGATTCTGGGACTGTTCTATCAGCTGGAATATTATGCCGATAGAACTCTGAAAAAATGCGACTAGGCGAGCATTGCAGTGAAACGCGAAATTTAGCAAAACCTCTTATATTTGAATTTTAAAAAATTACTTTATATCTGTGTAGCAGATTTAGTATGATCGAAGGTACACTTCAAGGAAGCATACTCAGATTCGCTATTGGAGAGCAATGTTTGAAGCATTTTTGGTGTTTCGAAAAGACTAAGTTTTTCTTTCCGCGACATTTTCAATGCAATTAATTTACAATAAAGTGTTAATTGCAGTTATATTTAAAATAAAAAATAAGCTACAATATATAAATACAAATAAGTTCTCTATTATATAAAACGAATGTTAGAAAATTCAAAATAAAAAGGTGAAACTCCGTGCAGTTCTAAGTAATGACGACCAAAACTACTGATTAAAACATACACACATACACACACATGCAAACCCTCAGATACACAAAGTGAGGGTCGGTCATTTCCAAAAATTCTAACCCTTCCAAGCAATATTCCTTGAATTGAGTTCATTTTCCACGAAAGAGGAAGAACAGGAAATGAAGACGCAGGTGTTCTCTTTGAAGCGCCGAGTAACACGATTAGTGCAGTGTTCCAGTTGATGGGATACCTAATTTTATCTAATTTTACCTAATTTATATATGCTTTCTTTATTAAAAATTTAAAAATATATAAATAAATAGTTTCAACCAACAAAATAACGTTGAAATTTTTTTCAACAATTATTTTTTATAAGGAAAAAATATTAACATTTTTTTAAAAATAAGAAATAGGTTTTTACATAGAAAGAATACATAGTTTTTACTCTAAAAGAAAATTATGAATCAGCGTGAATTAAACTGCCATTTATTAAAAAAGAAAGTTAAAAATGCATTCTAAACCTTTTTTTTTTCAATTACAATTGAATTTAATGATTTTGGAAGCGAACGAATTTTAAGTATTACATGTAGTGGAACCCTGCGCCACGAAGGGTTAAAGATTCAAACGATTCTTTGAGTGGCCTAGTGGATCAAAACATCTCTTGGTTGAGAAATATCGATCGGATTTATGGTTTATGGGCTCTATCCACAAGCTGCATTCTTATTTAAAAATAATCGACCAAAGTGTTTTTAGCAAGAATTATTCTCAATGGACAGACTGGTTGTTGAGAGTGTTTCTCCAAGACAAACCTTTTCCTTAAAATTCCTCCAAGAAGATAAACAGCCCTCTATATACTGGAGTTAAGTCAAACTTTTGTCTCAGACATCACTTAAGTACTGCATATAAAATCCCTAATAGCCGATAAGCTGTCTCATAATTTGAGAAAAATCCTTATGGGTCAAAAATCCCAAATTTTCATTACAGACACAGAACATTGTTCAACTAAATTGAATCTTGTCGACAAGTGCATCAAATTTTATTTATATGCAAAATGCCAAACGACGGATGCCATCTTTTGTTTTTCATAAAGTTTGTTTCAGGCCTTCGACGGTTCGCTGTGTGATTTAATAGTAAGGTCTCGGTTTCAGCACAGGAGAGTACTAGGTTCAAAATCCGAATCAATCAAAGAAATTCCATGAATTCTGAATTTATAGGACTCTAATGTCGTCTCGTATGTGTAGGCGGAAAATTGGCGAGAGGACTGCTTACTCTATTATCCGTCCCATTCTCTGAAATCAGTTTCAAAATAGCAAGACGTTTTATGTAAGACGTTTATATACGAAACTCATGCTTTTCACGGATGAAGGATAAGAAAGAGGCATTTATATTCCGGATAGAGGCAGGGCAGAAATATTCTATAAAGGAGCAAGACATCTCCGAAGGGGGAGAGGCAGACAAAATTCCTCTAATCTTGCTTCAGAATAACACAATAATGAATTTCATATTTATATCATATTAATTAAATATTTACTTATAAGAAGCAATTATTTGCAAGAATTAACTATTTGTATGGTGTTGGAAATTAAGAATTCTACGACATTACGATAGCATTAACTTAAAATGAAGAATCAGAGCATCATCTCAAATGAAATGTACCACACGAACATTGTAAAAAAAAAATTCACACTATTTAAATTTTATAACAAAATAAAATAATAGCTGAAATAAATGAAAATAATTATTAACATTTTTCAGCTTGACTATTGAACGAGATATACGTTAAGAATTAAGCATATGGTAAGTAAATTGGTCACTATATGAAGTGAAATCAATCCAAATGTGAAGAACTTTTCAAAATGCAACTTGAACTATTCACAAAATATCAATTATAGTAACTATAGTTATTTTTGGTGAAATTAATTCCTATTTAAAATAAAATTACTCTTTCTCAATAAAATTAAAGAATTTAATTCTAAAATTTTCAATAAAAAAGTATTTTGGGAAAAATATTTCTCTAATAAATTTCTAAATATAAATATTTTTTTAACTGTAAGTTTTTTTTTAAAAATCCTCAAATTAAATCAGCTATAAATTGTTTTAAAAAGAAGAATTCGGAGAAGCAATCTGGAGAAGTATTAACAAAATCTAAAATTCACACGAATCTCCAAAATATTCTAACAGTTTTAAAAAAATTTTTTCCCAGAAGTTTATCGTGTGTTGAAAGGAACTGAAAAAAAAGTTAGATTTGAAAACCTGAATTACAATCTAAAATTATACTATAAAATATAAAAAAAGTTTCAAAACATGAAAGTCGAAAAAATTTAAAATTACTATCAATTATCCAACTTTATTACCATTATTACTATAAACTATAAAATTATCTTTAATATAATAATCCTCCGAATTCACCCTTCAAAATTTCTGCCAGCTTACAAAGATAGCGTATGCATTTATTATTGGAAATAATATTTCATATCGTATGAAGAATGCAATTTCTTCGAAATTAGATGTGACAGTAAACTGAATTTTCTAAAAAATAAATTCATTCTTTTTTCATATTAAAAAAAAAACAAGAAATTTGAATATGATGGAATTCACCAAAAAATAAAATTTTTTAAATGGATAATTACTTAATCACAAACTTAATTAAAATTATGCACAACTTATTTATACTTTCAGTTTAGGACTATAAAATTGATCAATCTTCAAAATATTTTATAATTCATCGCAATAATTTTAATATGTAACTTCTAAAAAATTAACAAAAGCTTCTAAATAATACCCTGTATACAATAGTTGATATCAAAGATTGGCGAAGGAGAATTTTGGACAAACAAATCATAATATGATTTTATTGTGCATGGGAGTATTTAATACTATAAATCTTGGAAAAATGTCTTTATTTAAAGGCTGAAAAGTATCAACAAAATCTAATATATAAAATTCTCGTGTCACAGTTTTCGTTGCCATACTCCTCCGAAACGGCTTGACCGATTTTGATGAAATTTTTTGTGCTTATCCGGTATCTATGAGAATCGGCCAACATATATTTTTCATCCCCCTAAATGTTAGGGGTAGTCAATTATTAATTAAAAACTAACTTTCCCGCCAAAAAAATCTTCCATTTTTCCCCACCGCCAACTTTTCCGCCAAAAAAATCTTCGATTTTCCCCAACGCAAAATGATTTAGGCTTTAGTTCTTTTTTTCTCCCAACAGTAATGAGGCTAGGGTTAAGATTTTTCGGCGGATTATTTCAAACGATTCTGTTTATTTTCTTAATGTTTTATGCATTTAAAATTAAACATTGTTAATGAATCCATGTTTCAGATTCATTCTGAAGTACTTTTGAATTAAAATAGCACAGAATAAAGGAAATTAAAAATGTCTAATCTTCATAGCGTTACCCCAACTGGCGTAGAAAAATTCACGCATTTGCGTTACGTAAAAGGCGAAGAAAATTCACGCATGCGCACTGTGTACTGATCGTTGGCATGGCAACCATTATCAACGGACGATTTAAATTACTTTTAGGTTAGTTGTATGCTTTTGTAAGTAAATTGTATTTATGTTAGTTATATATTTTTTGTATATGCTTATAGTTTTAAGTACATCGTTTTTTAAGTAGTTTTTTTTAACCTGTTTACAATGATTTAAATTATTTTTAGGTTAGTTGCATGCTTTTGTAATTAAATTGTATTTATGTTAATTATATATATTTTTTATATATGCTTATAGTTTTAAGTACATCGTTCTTTAAGTAGTTTTTTTAAACCTGTTTTCGACAGATTATTTTAAACGATTCATTTTATTTTCTGAGTGTTTGATGCATTTAAAATGAAACATTGTTAATGAATCGATCCATTCATGATGAATCTGAGAAAATTTTGTTGTCAAATTCTTGAGATATTACATAAATTAAGAAAGATATTCTTTAGTGCCCATAAAGTTTAAACGCTCAGTGACTCTATTATCAGTAATCATATTATTAAAAAAATGCTTTGTTTCAGTAAAAAAATATTATTATATTAATTGCAGATTAATCCTTTACACTTTAATTTAAAGCATAAATTCTACGAGGGGCAACAGAAAATTAGAGAGATACATATCACGTTATGACTGAAGGCCTTTATAATATTATGAGTGAATTATATGACTATCAAAATTTGAAGTTTTAAAATATTTTGCTGAAGAATAAACTATTTTGCTGAAGAAGTTGGAATTGCATAAAATATTTAATTATTAAAATTTTAACGAACACTAAGATTGGCGAACCGGCTGGTCGCCAAAGGCGGCTAGTTAAATATATTTTATTAGAAAAAAAATCTTTAAACTGAAACTGTCTTTCTTACTTCATGTAAAATTTGAGCATTTTTGATACATACCTTGTTTTGCTGTGTCACAGAAAGGAACCTTTATTTTTTGACCTGCTAGTTCTTTATCATTCACTTCGAAACCTAAAGGCAGAAATTATATAATCTGGAATATAAAATTATTGACGACCTTATTATTGCAAGATTTAAAACAGAAATTGCATTAGAATCCGCTACTGTTTGCACTGTGAATACTCCCAATATACTATGAAAAGTACAAAAATATTCATGCGTGTGATTAAATCCCGATTTTCTGAGAGAAGGGATATTTGGTTTTAAAAAAATATTTCAGGCACTTCTTGCCAAATGTGGATACGAACTAAATTCTCTAGAACTATATTCCATAAAAATTCTGGAATTACATTCTATATTTATGTTCTGCTCATGTAAGACTCTTTGTGACTGTTTTACTATATTTTCATAGCTTCTTTTTTGATTTCGTACACATATTTGCAATAAATTTTGAAAATTTGTGCAAGGAAGAAAAATTTTTTTGAAAGAATTCTGTTATAAGAATGTATAATTTCTTATAACAGATCATTATAACAATAACATTCTTATAACATTTTAATCGTGTTCCAATAACTTATTGCTAACTTTCAAGTAGGAAAATGCTTTAAAAACGTATTTGAGTCAATAATATTTACTGCTGAAAAATTACAAAATCAGAATTATGATACCGTTCCCGACGATGTCATACTTCCGAAAATATTCTTGAAACTAATATTTTAAGCAAAAATGCTACACTCTTTCAGAATTTAAACTGACCGAGTTATGAAACTTCATAACTCGGGATTGATTCAGTGGGTTAAATGATTCAGTGGGGACATCAAGGAAGAGCCCCTGCTGATTGTTTAATATTCCTTGATGTAGCTATTAAAACAGTCGATATCATCTAAAATATTGATATTCAAAGCTTCTTAACTCTATAAGGTTTCGTCGTAGAAGAACTGTTTTCTGTTGTTGTTTGTTTGCTTTTTTACAATGCTAGTTTGCCAAAAATTTTTTTACAAAATATGGTTAATAGATGGGAGTTTGGCCTGTAAAAAAAGATTTTTTAATTTTTTGAGCATTAAATTCTCGACACGAACAATACAAAGCATTATTCTGTCATTTAAAGTATTTATTTAAATAGAAGCTTATTTTTATCATCTAAAAGTGAAATTATTATCGAAGAGAATTTAAAAGTAACTAATGATACAATGAAATATTTTTACTCTCCGTTGAATTATCTGTGATGTAACTTACTTGGTTTCGTGACTCTCAAAATTATACGCTTAGAAGTACGACGCAGAACAGGGCCAAGATTCTTAATATCTTGTACAGCAGATTTCGGCGCATCGCGAGTCACAGGATGCTCTGCGTCTCCGTGTGTTCCTGTTTCTATCAGATGCTTAATGCTAATATTATCTTCAAGGTTTGATTTAGAAGAAATTTCTGAATTAAGGAGACCTGAAACCTTCAGCTCCTCTCTTAAATTGCAATTATTCGAAGTTATTTTATGATCGGTTGCAATATCTTGCTGCTTTGAAGTTTTATTAATTCGTTTTGATATTTTAAATACCAACGATCTAGAAGAGTTTCCTTCGTCGAGATTTCTGTTTTTGTGAACTTGTTTTATTTCGAATTCATCAATGGCCTGCAATAAGAGTTTCAAATGTTAGTTACATTGGAACTTTCTCGTAGGTTTCTTTCACTATAAAACATTTATTATGTATAAATTTACTAAAATTTTTAAGGCAAAAAGATTTTTAGTCTTTTGATTACAGATGAAAGATCTATCTTTTTTAATTGACCTTTCACTCATTTTCTGATATATTACAATTTTGAAATATTGTATACTTGCGTTTTCTCGGAAATAATTCATTATTTTAATATTTCTTACAGTTTTAATATTTTCAGATTTTATTTAGCAATTAATCAATAAATCTAAATTTTTATCCCAAAAGAGTGGCACCACTTTTTAATGAATGTGATAAGATATTAATTTCAGGCTTGATAGTCTAGAATATAGCAATTAATATGAATAAAGAATTGATTATAAATTAAGAACTAAATTATAGAACCTAATTAAAATAACTTCTTTACTAGTATACAAATTTTTCGAAAATTCTTTCTATTTAATTTGTTATAATATTTAATATGGAATTCCTTTCACATCTCTAAATTTATGGGAGAAAAATGTCTTATGAATTCATGTTAAATATAAAGAATGTTTCATCATTGCAATTTTAAATTTATATTTAATGAAAATATCCAAGTGCTTAAATGCCATCTTGCAGTGCTAAGATAGACAAAATAGAACTTAAAACGAATGTTAACCTAATCTCTAATTTATCATATTTTACAGTTTAGATGGATTGAGTTCATTGAATTCAGGAAGTTATGCCAATACTTTCCATGAATATAAAAATTAGATGCCTAGTTTTTGCAGAACAAAAATCCATAAAGTATAATATAAACACTTCGCGAATTTGGATATTCTACAGCTAATATAAATTACACCGTAAGTTTTTTAAGCTATTGCTATTCAGCAGAGGATCTCATTAATCTCTAATGTCATTTTTTTTTTCAAAAGTAATTCAATTTTTTTTTTCAAAAAATTGTTGCATTGAAATAGTCTGTTACATATGTTTTGAAGTTATTTCATTTTACGGGAAAAAAATATACTTTCTTATCTACAATTTCAAACCATGAATTCGAAATTCAAAAAAAAAAAAAAAAAAAAAAAAGATAATCGATTGATTAGGTCCGTTTATAATCACATTTGTTATTTACAAGCAATATTGAACAAATTAAACATCAGAATTTATAACTATTTTTCTAGAAAGTTTTATTACCAGTAAAATAAACCGCTTTTTTATATTATGAATTAAAAACTGAAAATTTGATGAAAATCAACACATCTTTCGCATTAAATAAATGTTTAAAATTTCTAAATATCTCGATAGAAACTAACTCAAAAGAACAAACTCTCTGAAATTAAGAGTTCCGTTTTTAGTTGTAATATAAATAAAACTTATTTGCATTAAAAATATTCTTAAAAAGTATACGGAATTTAATGTATATGTAGAACTAATTTAAAATCATGGAAAAACATGTTAAGAACTCTAAAATCACGAATTTAAATCTTAAAAGGCATTAAAAAATATATTATATATAGAGTTAAATATATTCAATCTCAGAAATATTAAAAAGTCATCAGAAATTCAAAACCCGAATAAATAATTAATTTTAAAAATATTAAAAAAACAAAGTAGGAATTTAAAAGTTGTTAACATTCAATTTTAAATACAACAAAGGGCATTTCAAAAAATGTTGAGCATTAAAAAAGCATGTTGAATAACGTATAAAAATTATTTGTTGAGAATTTATCCATATAATTAAATTTGGCAAAGATTCAGATGAGCGTTTGACTCTAAATTTTCTAGTTGGAACAATATATTAAGATATAAAATATAACTAGCTGTTTTCTGCGACAGCTGTTTGCTCATCATTTATATATTTAAAATATTTGGTAAAAAATTAGTCCTCCAGCTATAACCACTGTACCTATTTTGTCAGTTATTATTTCATATGAAATTAATGGCACTAATAGTCTAGTAAAGATCGTATGAATTAATAATGCCCGTCTCGCACCCATCGTTTATTTTCGAGAGAAATTTCAAAAACACATTTCTCTGCACATTTTCTGTGGTTACCTTGATAGAATTCCCAATCACAATCATTAAATAAAATATCTAATATTCAGATTTCTGAAATTTCTATTTAGTATGGAAACTCATGATCCCTCGATACGCCATCAATATCAGATCACCAGATTAACAATTACTATACTCTCTCTATAATACATATACGGGAAAGTAAATATACAGTTTTAAATTAATTTGAGGTGTCAATCACTCTTCTTTTGAAAAAATTATTTGATTTTACTTTTTATTTCAGATAAAGGAATCAGTTAATCAAAAACTTAAAAAATTCTGACATAAAATAAAAAATAAATACAGCTTCCTGTCACAAGAACGCCTTCTGAATGGTGAATATTAACTATAAAGGAGCTGTACAAGTTTCTCTGAGGCCCTTCCCTACAAGATAAGTATTAAATATTATAGCTCTTCAAGAAATAAGAAATAATTTAATACCTGCATACAACCAATTTTTCTATTTCTGTAATTTTCATCCTTCTATTAGTGCAGACAATTTTTTTTGCATAATTTTTTTTATTTTTCTATTTAATTTTAATATAGTAACCAAAATTATAATACTAGCCCGGCAGTTTTTATTACGTTTTGATTACCTTCAGAAATCAGAAAGGGCTTTTTGATCGTGAATTGTCTGAAGAAAAACCTTAAAGCAATTTAATATATCTTGGCCTTAATAAGGACATTATTTTTAGATTATATAAATCAGTAAGTGGATATTAATGATTGTAAAAATAAATCAAGACCTGATCGTCCACCTTCAGGCTAGTACAAAAGACGGCATCAAAATAATTCGTGAAAGAATACGAAGAAATTTAGAAAATTCTGCAAATAAAATCGCCGCAGAAGAGAACGTGAGCCGTAGAATTACGCATATTATCGTAAAATAAAAACGTAAAATTTTGGACTTTATTTCAAAGGAAAAGTTCAAAATGTGATTCTGTAAAATATTTCATAAAGGTTGACTCTATAAAGGTTACAAATATTCAAGAAATTGCTAAACAAGCTGAGTAGTAAGAGTATTGACTAAAAAATATTTTTTAATAACAGGTTTTTTTCATTGAACATCATCATAACAAAAAGATGTATATTTAAAAAGCTTCAAAATGTATTTGAAAAGTTTTCAGTTCAAAAATTTGTTTTAGTTAAACTTACAGTATCAAACAATGAAAATTGTCTTTGACAATTCAACGATAAAGGGCTACAAATCACTGGAGAATATTATCACTGGAGACAGAACATAGTGATTACACATTTATGCTGATGTAATGGATCGGAAAATGAATTAGATATTTATGCATGATTTTGCATCATCGATTAGAACAAGACAGAAAGGGTGGTTTGGTTGGAGGTAAATGTCCATATTTTATTAAATAAATTTGGAAGAAAAACACCTTTTTCACGAGATCTAATCTTTTAGGCTATTGCATTTGGGAGGATTTTAAAAGTGAAAGTAAACAACAAAGAAATTTAGATTCGCTTGAAGCTTCCATATTGTGTGACGGGAACAAGAGGAAGTTAATGAATGAGTGATGACATACAGTTCTATTATAAGATAAACTAATTATTTGATTTAAAGTTCAAATAAATTGAAGATATCAGTTAAATTTATCAAAACAACAACAGTTATTTAAAATCGTCAGCTTTATAATTTTTATATTAAATTACCTATTTAGAACTTAAGAGATTAGAACTTATTAAAACCTATTTAGAAACAGATAAATATATATTTCAATAAGTATGAAAATGTCTTTTTCTTTCTATAAAGCAAAAGATGTTAATGACATTTATACAATGAGCGGTTTGAAAAAGATGATTTTGGCAAGCAAAAAGTACAACAAAGAAAGTTGCCAAAGAAAAGTTAAACACGATAATAAATAAACCAAAAGAAACAAAAGTAGGTGCAAAGAAGGTAGGCGAAACGGAGAATTATTGGAACAACACTGAAAGAGTGAAATGGAATTTGAGTTACAAAAATTACGGATTGAAACAGGAAATAGATCTGTCACCATTCAAATTGTAGATGGCACGCAAATGAAGCCAAAGTTAGAATTTCAACATTTGATACAAAAATTTAATCCTGATATAAAAGATATTTATTGTAAAGATAATGCTGAAATATATTTTAATGTACTCTTTTAGTTTCTCGCCAATATAATAATGCAAACAAGCAAATGGAGTAATTTTCTAGAATCCTATTGCTAACTTGTTTACTAATTGTTTGTCTTGTTGAGTTGTACACCTGCTACTTTGGCAACTTGACATCGTTGGCATGTTTGGCGGTGTGAAGGGACGGATAAAGTAGATTTTGATCAAAGATAAATTATAAATGAACTTGCAATAATTCTGAGACTTTCAAAAAAAAAAAGACAGACTATATATTAACCTAGTAAACTGAATAGAAATTAAAACATATAAGATATCATTTATAAAAGAAACAAATAACCATACCATATTCACAATGTTTTATGTTTTCAACGACAGCATAAAATGTGCAAATGTGTTTTTTGTAAATTAATAAAGATTATACATCTTGAATAGTCCTAAAGAACACTTTATGTCTGTTGCCAGCTCGGCATTTATTATCTTAAATGTTTTTACAATCAAACATCTTTCCATTAAAATTAAATTTTTATTAAAATTCAAAATTGTAAATCTAAATTTACAATTATTTTTAATAGTAGCTTTAAATGAGAAAGATGTGTTATTGAAAACTGAATAAATCTTATACATTATTTCTATTATCAAGGTATGAATGAATAGGAATTTTCACCGACTTCTACTAAAATGTAGTTAAAATTATAAAAAAATTTTGGAAATATAAAATCTATGGAAAAAAACTTATTTTTCAAACGCTCACTCTCTCAAGCAGAATTTTTTAATGATCTTTTTTTCAACTTGGAGTGATAATAATATGAATCTGAAGAACATGATCTCACATATCACATTTTAAAAATAAAAATTGCGCAAATTTTACCTTTTTTTTTTCTTTAGAAAATTTCAGTATTTTTCGAAACTCCTGGTTCATCTAGTTTGGAACACAGTGAAAGACATAAAATGCATGAAAAAATACCATCAAGAATAATGGAATTCAATGTGATGATAGATTATTACTGGTGTTTTAAAAACAGACATTGGATTAGTTTTAAATTTTGAAATTCCTTTGAAGGAAAAATAAAATAAAGATGTCTAATTTTATAATCTTGTTCATTTATACTTGATTTTATTTTTATTTATCAGCCGCCTTCGGCGACGTGCTAGTTTAGCAGGATAAATGTTCCCTAAAATTTCCAATCCAATAATATTATGATCTCTTAAAAGCTTCTTTAAAAAATTATTTTAAATTCAAATTTTTATAGTCACACTACTCATACTATTATAGAAGCTTTATGTTGTTCTGTTCACTGTACTGTGTGTATTTCCAATTTCTTGTCAGCTCCAATCAAATCTAAACTTGGAAATTAACAAAAACATTTTTTTTTTTTTTTTTTTTTGCAACAACCAAACATATTTAAAAAATATATATATATCAGTGCCGAAAACAAAATCATTCAGTATTTGCATCATATGCGAACTATAACATATTTTTTTCACAATTTGGATAATATTGCAAAAAATTATTCGATTAAATTCGATTCAGTTTTTTGTTTCACTTTCAAAAGGATTAAATGTCGTATATAATATTATTATTTTGTTTCAGTCAATAAATGAATTTTTGAAGAAATTATAAAATTTAATTCAATGAAATATTCTTGACACACAAACTTTTAAATTAAAAAAAAAAAAAGTTTCTTTCTTCTGCGACAAGTCTGATTGAATTATGAAATTTTGAAATCGCTATTTTAAGACAGTCAAATATTTCATAATTTTCATATGAATATTTGGCTGTAATAATTCATAATTTTCATAATAAACATCTGATAAACTCCCGACGCTGATTAGCGCATTTTCTTTGAAACAACCAGTAGAGTACTCTAAAAATCAAGCGTTTTTATCAGATAATAATTTTTAAATTATCTTATAATAACGCAGTAGAGTGGATCATTCTTTTTAATTAAAATGTCAGTGTCTCAAGACTGTTTCACTTAATACGATTCATAGAACCGAGAATGTGTATAAAAAAAAATCTAAAATTCGTTATTCATTAGAGCATTTATGATTCGAACTAATACATAAAATATAATTATTGACTTTATTCAGATCCTTTCCCGTATTAGATGTGTACATCTATTCTTCACGGTTCAGAAATTAACTATGAACCCGATTTATTTAGATATATTGTGTATATTAAACCATGTTTGCTTTAAATAGCATAGAAGTATCGAATTTTAATAATGCAGATACTTTAAGAGTCATAGAAACTTCTTTGTTATTCTAGAAAATATCATTTTTATTTCGTACACGCTAAATATTACTTCTCTCAGGTTTAGTTTCAGAGAGAAATAACTCATTTTTTTTATCTCAGCTTTTGTCAGTGTAATGGTTGATAAAAACTGCTTTGATAAAAGCAGATTTTTTTTTTTTTTTTTTCCATATAAGCTCGTGCAAATTATTTTATTTTTTGTGGAGTATATTGTTGAAAAATATGCTTAAAATATTTAAAAATGGAAGTATTAAAACATAATAACACATAATAAAATATAGAGATAAAATAAATAATAAAATATTGTCATATGTTAAAAATTTGATATTACTGGAAAAATAATTTTTTGAATTTTAAGTTGATTTAAAAATTATTTTTGAGTTGTAATATTTTTGCAACTTACAGAGAGAAAAAATCAAAAAATTTCACTTAATTTATAATGAATCAAAGCTCTAAATAAAATTTCCAAAAAAGTTCTGAGATGCAGTTTCACCCTCCAAAATATACATGTGCAAGTTTGGTAGCTCCAAGTCAAACGGTTTGGCGTGTGGAGAGTCTAAATATCCCAAACACACACACACTCACTGATCCATCTTTTAAGATTTGATTTTTCAAGTAAATTTTATATCTGAGCTTTTTCTTTAAAAAACCCCTCCAAAATACTATGGAAAACGACTTCAGATGGCTCAACTTATTGAAAACTCAAAATTTGTCTAAAAAAATGTTCTAAAGCCGGTCTCTCAGAATGAAAGTTACATCCGTTGCTTTAGATCACATATGCAGTTTTTAAACTGCCTTAGAAACAAACTATTAAATATTTAAAATTAAATTTTTCAAAACAAACCAAAATAAGAGTAACTTAAAGAACCTGGTGATATATTGGCTGTTGCGCCTTATCCATTTTTTTTTATTGGCTGATTATTTATCAGCTTCCTTTATTTATTGGCTGATTTTTTATCAGCTGCATTTTTTATTGGCTGACTATTTATCAACTTCATTTTTTTTATTGGCTGATTATTTATCAGCTTCATTTATTTATTGGCTGATTATTTATCAGCTTCATTTATTTATTGGCTCATTATTTATCAGCTTCATTTATTTATTGGCTCATTATTTATCAGCTTCATTTTTTGTTGTTGGTTGATTATTTATCAGCTTTTTTTTTTTTTTTTTTATTTATTGGCTGATTTTTTATCAGCTTTTTTTTTCACTAATTTATTTCTGGTAGAGGGCGCCACAACAGTTGTATGAAGTTTGCGTATTTTCGTCACCGGGTCACCAATTGGCGATAAGCGAGGATCGAACTCGCAACCTTATGGTTCGTAGCCGAGTAACATGACCACAAGACAAAAGAAATTTCTCATGTCTCGTAGCTGTTATCTGGCTTATAAAGCGTCAGCACAAACCTCCGAACCAAAGCTTTTAGAAAAATCAACAGATAATACATTTAACTGTATCTGTTTTGTATTGTATTTGTATCTGGAACTGTATTTCTTTACAGTTGTGCAATATGCTAATAAATCTTCTGAAAAACCCAGTTCAAATCTTGTAATACCTATAAACGATGGCCCTCAGAATCCCTATTGGTCTTCCCAAATGGACTCCAAACAATTTCTTAATGAAAATTATCTTGGTTGAAATCTGTGAGTGACTTCATAGTTATTTATCAAAAGAATCGCAAATTGTGCTCGGTCATTGTGCCTATCTATGAATCTAAGTCAATTAAATGTTAAGTATAATCTTTGCACTTGATTGACTAAAACAGATAAAATTACTGCTGTCAGCATGCTTCAAGGACTAGATATTTCTTTAATCCAAATTACAACCCCGATCTATCCATTTGTTAGAAAAAAAATTTGCAAAATATTCCTTTTCAAGTACAATTTTCCAAACAAGGCACAATCTACTTCTATCAACAAAGATCTCTTTCGAGAAACTCTCAACAAAAAAATTCAAAATTATTTTTCCAAACATACATCTAAATAACACAGCTATCACATGCCTATCAAACACACAATACTTTGGTTATTGAATTCATCTTATTACGTCCATTTTTACAACTAAAGTAATCCATCCTTACAGCTTACAATCTTTCAAGCCATTGATAAGTTCACAATTCCAGAAAAAAAAAACTTTCTTGATAGTTAGTTTTCTTATCTTTTAAGCCTTGAAAAGTTTAACTATCAAATCTCTGTGATTTATTTATAGAATAGCTTAAAAAATCATCATTAAAAAAAAATCTCATTTAGAAAATCACGTTGGTTTGGACTCCAGAGAATTCATATAATACTAGGAAAGAAGATCGGGTTATCTCGCAGAAATAGTTACAGGGTTGAACCCAAATGTTGAATGGATTGCTATTAGATACAATAACTTATTGCCTGAAAATCTAACTTCAAAATATACGCCAAATTCAACAAAATAGCAAGTACCAAGAAAAGAAATATATATATATATATATATATATATATATATATATATATATATATATATATATATATATATATATATATATATATATATATATATATATATATATATATATATATATATATATATATATATATATATATATATATATATATATATATATATATATATATAAACAGAGAGAGGGAATGGGAAAATAGCCTCTGTATTTAAAACTTCACTAGCATTTATTTGTTTTGTAACATATAAGAAAAAGCAAAATACATAAAAGTTTCCAGTTTCTTATAGTGACTTCTTTAAGATATTTTTGCTTCCTCAACTCCAATTAGAATAGTAATTAATTAATAATTAACAGTTTTGGATACACAGTACTTTTAATTTTACCGTTTGGCGCATATATTTAAACACTGTTTGAATATCCTGCTCTAAATCTAGTTAACATATATTGAAAGTAGAAGAAATATAAATTTTTTCAGTTGATATTGGCAGCTTAAGAGATAAAATTTTAACTTAAAATCTAAACAATTTTAAAAGAAAACAGTTAAAATTTTATTGTTCATAGATATTTAACACTTTTATTAATTTCTGATGCAATGACAAGTAAATGTCTTTGCATCAACTGCTGTTGAAAATAGAATTATAATAATTGAACATTTCAGATACTTTTCATGGAGTAAAATGCAAGTGCACTCATAAAAATAACCATATTTTTTTTAAACATATTTGATTGCATTTATTTATTTATTTTGTTGAAATATTCTTGGTTTTCTGTAAATTTTGGAACATAACCATTACAACTATGGTTCATACCTTTAATGTTTAATCAATATCTACAATTCAGTATTTGAATTTTAAACCTTAAATTATATATATGATAATCTTGATTCACAGGCGGGAAAAAAAAAATGCATGATTTCGAGAGGCAGTGAATTATACAGTTAACAATTTTGACAAAAAACAATAATAATTTTGATAGGCGGAATTCAAAAAAAGTTTTAGTGCTCACATATTAAAAGAAGCATATTTTGAGAAATAAAAATAGAAGTCCGTAGAAAAAAATATAACTTTAACAATGGCAAAGAGGCGGGATATACTAGCAATTAAACAGTAAAATAGGCTTAGTATTTAAACGGGGGGGAAGATGTCATTATAATCTTTTAACTAATTTTGAAATTATGATTAAAATAAGAAAAATAGTCGTTTGTAAATGAAATTTATGAATCTAGTAAAAAAAATCTTTTAATTTTTAAAATGGTGTAAAAGTTATTTGTGTGCTATTTTATGCTCTGAAGTAGAAAAAAACACAAATTATTCTTCCATCATTTCTCCCCTTTTAGCAATCTTTTAATAGTGCAGTTTATCCTTCTATGTATAAGAAATATGAGTGTCAAATTTCGTTTGCATCCGTCAAGGTGTAAGGTTCAAATAAATAAGCGGGCATTCATTTTAAACTTAGGTATTTGGGAATGCTTTGGAAATTATGTAATTAAATATTTTATTAACATCTCAAATTCGAAATTTTAATTTCATAATTGTAAAAAAATCCTTAAGAAATTCAGAAAAATAAGTATTCTTTTTGAAATATGCATAAAAATATAATTTATACAGAAGGAAAGAAGTTTTCTTTCATAGACCCATGTTATTTACGGAATTTAAATTTCTTTATTTTAAATTTAACAAAAGAGTTTATATACTTTGGGTTTTTTTAATTAAATAATTAAAACATTATAAAATGTTAAATAAATAACTCAGAAATATAAAATATCTGACAATTTTTTGTATGAATTTTATCCCTGCTCTTTTGTAACTTTATTCCATTTTATCAAGTTACTAGCTTACAATTTATTTAGTATCTTAATAACTAATGTTTAATAAAAGTATTTGATAAATTTAAAAATTCTGGAAAAGCAACAAATTTCGTTTTCATTTCCTTTCAAAGAGCTAATAATAATTCTAAGCATTCTGTCTACTTATGTAAAGATAAAATCTGTAATCAAAATGAGTGAGATTGTTTCGATTATAACTAAATTTATTTTATTCGAGTAACTTAACGAATCAAATGTTGTAGAAGAAATCCATTCAGAAGATGTAAAATTGTAAAGATTTTGAATAATAGAATAAAAATAATATTCGTACCGGAATGTGTCTGGAAATATTAAAACATGATACAAAGTAGAAAAGTATTAACGAATTGTTTTTCTGCCACACTAGAGATAATATTACAACAATAAATTGACATCCAATCACTAATATTATCGAGAAAAAATATTTTTAACAATCATGTAAATATACACTAACTAGAAACAAACGATTTCACAAATTGTTTGAGTCAAAAACTACTCTATTATTTAATTTGGTTTTAACTAAACCGCGATGAAAACAAGTCAAAATTATAATAGTTCTCCATCCAGTAGAACTGAGCTTTCATGCATTAAAAAATTCTCTTAAACAATAGTTCCATACAATCATTTATTTCTTGCAGAAAGAAAATAAATCACTTACTTTGAGAATGGCTTTAACCAGCATATTCTGAAAACGGTTTTCTATCTTCCCTCTGTGTTCTATCCATTATAATCAGAACAACTTTATAATAGAAAACGATTATTTTAGAATAAGCGAACACTTTTAAACGCACAAATTCATTTTCAAAACAACTGAAGGAATCGTTTTCAAATAATCCGCATAGTATTGTTCGTTTTTTTTTTAAATAATTATTTATTTTTTTCAACAGCTGCTGAACGGAAATGAAAAAGAAACAAATAACAAAAATTTTGATTTATGTAATAATGCTCATGTTACCCAGAACAATAAGGAACAATATATGCGTCTGTGTGTGTCAAACTTATGTAAAAAAAATCCTCTTTTTTTCTTTTTTTTTTCACTGAATCATCATTTATTTCTCATTTTATTTATGTCTCACGTTAATGTGAATTAAAATTGGTTCAAAAGTCACCAAATTAAGAAAATACTTATAAATAAAATAATTAAATCTTTGTTTCCGATAGAAATCTAAATTACTGAATAGATTTTCGTCAAATTTTGTTCAGAAACACTATAAAGCATAAAGAAAATTTTGTGATAAAATTAATTAAGAACTAACTTTATTTTTTCATTAATTAAACAGTATGTTTAACGCAAGTAAATAATATAACAGGAACAACATTTGTTTATTAAACTGAATTAAAAATGACCAAAACATAGAGAAGAGAAATATTTGGAAAAGTTATTTATTTATGACCCTTTTGATGTCGAAAAATGTCTTTTTGGTTTCAAAACTGTTTTCAGATTTCCTGTTACTTAAAAATTGCTTCTAAAGTTGGCAACTTGCTTTTAATGGACGATGAAAATTTAAATTCACTATTCAAAATAGCTGATTATGATTAAATTTCGCATTTTTCTTTAAAAATTATTAGTAACGTATGAAAAATAAAATTAGCTTTCTGCGATAACCTAGGAAATAAAGTATGAAACAAATTAGCTTTAAAAATTGTTAGGACTTTGTAACGTTTCGAGTGTTACAAGTTCATATAATTCTTTGATGCTACTGATTCATTCATTTTAACTTAAAATAAAGATGCAGATTATAGGAATGCTTTTTTGTAACAACAATTTACATAAAAAGTAGTTTACATTAAAAATTGCTAAACATAACTTCAGCAGTGATTTGATATGCAATTCTTTAACTTTTGTTATAGTAATTTTTTTAAACTTTTTTAAGCACTTCAGATATTGCTCACAAAAATTGATATATAAAAACAACTGTAATTAAGTTTTTTCACAATTATTTAAATATTTAATGCTTCATTAATAAAAAAGAATATAATTTCAAAGGAAATAAATTTATCCCTAGGAATGAAATTACTCTAGCTGAAACATGAATCTTTAGATTAATATTTAGCATTATACTTCTCGTCTTTGACAATCAGATGATTCAGCCTAATATTGGTTGTATTTAATTTCATTTAAATTTCTTTTGCATAATATCTTGCTCATGATTGCGTCAACAGGTATTTTTAAGCATTAAATTGCCACAAAGTCAAAATCTTGTTTTCGTAATGATCTTATACAATTCTGTTCATTGATTATATAAACCATCTAATGGAATCATGTCCTATTACATCATATTTGTCTTGCGAATGTGACTGTTCCAATTCATCTAACCTTCAGAGATCTTCACTTTCCTATTTCACAAGTAAATTACACGAAAGAATAAAATTTTTCTTCCTAAGTTTTCAGCAATGGAAAAAAATCACGGGATAAAACATTGATGAAATATTGAAAATAATTTAATTTTTTTTGCACAATGAAATATATTGCTGAAAATTATGCAAAAAATTAAAAAGATTATCAGCGTTAAGTACACGACAATTAAATGGGTATCATTAGGAAGATAATTTTTGGTGTTTTAAAATGATGTGAAAATAATTTTTTTCAATAATATTTCCGGAAATAATTGCGGAAAAATATCAGAAGCTCGATTAACTTTTAATTAATTAAAATTAAAAAAAACCGTTCCTACGGGCAAATCTCCATTTGTCAAAATCTTTTTGTGCCAAGTTTGGAAGCTCTGGACAAATTGATTTCTCCTGTAAAGCGCCAACGCACAGATAGACATACACACTCGCCTTTATTCTAGAACGTACCATAATATAAATGAATGGAAGTTCAGCCAGATGTTCAGAATGTTTTGAGCTGATTCCTTTATAACTTTTTAGATAAGAAATATAAGATAAACAATCAATAAATTCAAGTCGTCGGTATGAATAAGAATTAAAGCAAAAGTCACAGAATATGAAGTTTTTACTTAAGATGCATATTATGATCTTTAAAATAGGAAAAGTTTGCTTTAAATGTGTGAGGACATCTCTTAATTTAATTTAAATCCTAATTAATTTCCAAATTTTTATTTTAAATTAGCGCATATTTTTTATTCTAAAATGCTCGCTTATTTCCTGATTCAAATCTCCCTTTTTTCATTCAATTATTTCTTTATTTTCTCACGCTTTAGTTTCTCACGCTCCGAGCGAAGAAATAAAAATCTCAAGCGCTTGCGATATAACTTCAAAGATGATTAAGATTTCTCTTTCCTAAATTGGCACATATCAAAAAGATTCCTATCAAAATCTCTCAGGGAAAATTGCCCCGATGGGAAAAATTTCAAGCACTTTCGCTCTTAAGTTCTGGTACGAACAGACCTACGGTTCCCTGTGCACAAAACGTATCCTTTCGTAGAAAAATGAATTAAAATTAAATTCTAAATTTATCTTCTTTTCGATATTTGCAAAATTATGTTATACATATATATTTCGCGCAATAATGAGAAAGTACACTATAAATCTCATTAAATTTTTTTTCTTAATGTATTTAAACGTTCTGACGGTCCAATTACTTAGAATTTACTACTTCAAATGCATTTGTCTTCAATTTTTCCCTGAAGAAATAGTTTCAATACATTTTTTTTCTGTAATAAATGTTGCAGTCATAAACAGAATCTTTTTCTTCACAAATTAAAATAATGTTTTGAAAGAAAGTTGTTTGAATTTTCATGGAGAGTGCAATAATAATGAATTTTTAAGAGGCCTCTATAAAATTTTAACTTAATAAATGCTTGAACAAGCAATTACATTTTCCCTTCTGTCCATTATTTATATAATATACTCAAACATCTCGTGTCTGCTTATTTTCTTTTTCTTCATTCACTATCAAAGAATAATGCGCTTTTGGATGATAGGTGCTTCATTTTTGTCATTTTATTCAGTCTTATGACAAAAAGGTCATAATGGTTTACTTAATTACTCTAAAGATTACTTTGCAATAAATCTAAAATGCATCAAATAGCACTAGTTTTATGAGATGTATGTCTTTTCATTCCTATAGTTTTCTGGATACGCTACCGCATGCAAATGCCATTTTCTTCTCAGCATTATTAAGCGGTTCTGACTCATCGAGAAGCACTCTATCCCTCTTAGAAATTTATAAATATTTAGCTAGGCTACCCTTTATAAGCCACCTTGATTTGTAGAATTAAAAAAAAAAAATACTTGATTAATCCATGAAATGGTGTTCTAGTGCTATAATTCATCTTAAAATCTACTAGGCCATCAATTGATTGACGAGGAACCTTTTTTATTATGCGCTTCACTTCCCTTTATAATTGTCTATTTTAATCAAAGCTCTTCGTAAAAATCATTGCTTTAAAATTTTTGATTGAATTATCAATTCATTTATACAAATTCTACATTATCATTCAGAAAATTAGTTGTGATTCGCCATCAAATCCTACATGTACCTATTTTACTTTCTCATATATGAATAGAAAATATCGAAAACCTATAAAAATTCCATTAGAGATTTTAAGAAACTCATAGATCACTTCGAATTCAAAAATTTTGTTTCTAGAATTATGATTATAAATAAAATTCTAGAAGTGCAAGAAGTTGGGCGAATGAAATTTGTTATGCTATTTTTTTACCAAAATGGGAGATTTCTATTTAATTTTTGACAAAATTCACCAAACAGACAGTTTGTCTGCACTTATGTACTTAAATATCCAAACTCAAAAACGTTGCTGCAATATAAATGAAATGAACGTTGGTATTATAATTAGAATTTCAAATCTAGATAGAATTCGTTTAAGGGTTTCTGTCTTGTTTGTCTGTTGAATAAAAGTAATACAAAAATGTAATAAGGCTGGAATGCGAAAATTGGCATGTTGTTTAGGCATCACATTTGCAGATCTGAGTCGAAATTTTTGCAGAGGGAAGCAGCTCAAATGCAGACTCGATTTCCTTCAATATACCACGAAATTGAAATGTTTCATATTAAAGAAATATACAAGAAAGTCACTCTCTCTCATTCCAAGAGGTCTCCGCAATTTTGATTTCTATTATAGAAGAACGAAGTCATAGAAGATATGCATTCTGACTGCTTCGCCATTACCTGAAACATAAAATATGGACAGAAAGCGACCAGGGCTCCAAAAAACTGGTTATGAGGCGAAAATGTGAGTGCGATGGAAAAAATAAACGATTTAATTGGCGTGAGAAACTTTCTTCTGAAAACACTTTCAGTACCGTTGAGGAGTTTAATGACGGCATCATCTCCTAGGAACTATTAGTTCATTTTGCAACAATGCCAAATGAGGAGAAGCTTTTGTAGAATATTAAAGCTGATCAGACAATGAAAAAGTTTGCAGGTATGAAAATCGAGTTTTCTTTACCAGTATTTATAATACAGCGCTAAAATAAAAATCATATGTTTTTAAGATAAATTTTTTTATCATATTGTTTTAGTTTCAATCAGACCAATATATCTGCTTAAACATACCTGAATTTTAAAACTTTTTACCATAGTATATTATTAAGCCGTATTTGCAGATACAACTTGCATCAAAATGCTCTTCGTTCTGAGCAAAAATTTATTTAGCCTTTAGAATTCAGATATAGTATAATTTAGAAACTTATACTAGTTGTATTTTGCATTTGACTAAATTAATTCAGTCTGCCCCTGGTTATGAGTTCCTACAATGAAGACAGAATCTTCGTGATTCGCATAAATACAAATATCCCAAAATCAAATAAATGAAATATTTGAACCCAAAATATAACCTCTGTCATTCTCCAAGAAAGGAAACATCAATATATGAATAGTATACAATAGCATGATTTATTGAAAATATATACAAAGTAATTTCAAGATCATGCATTGTGCTGAAAATAGCCCACTTCTTAATGCACTCAACAATTCGAAAAGTTACTTAAGGAAATTAGAAGCAGGGGAGCAACAAAATCTGATTAACAGAAGCAATAACATAATCTTGGACTATTATTATTATTAAGGTTGCAGACTTAATAAACTCAAGAAAGATAGATGAAAAGACAAAACTTAAAATTCACTGATATACAATGATTTTTTTCTATATCTCAGTTTCTAGAATTCCACTTTTTATTCCTATAATTACTATTCTAACAAAAATATAGGGAAATTAGCAGTGAATAACTATATTTTTGTTAAGATTGAATATTACATCGAAGACAAGAATTTCCATAGCATCGATAACTTTTTCAAGAAATTTTAAAGGTAGTCTTCTTTAGTGCAAAGCACTGCGCTTACAATGGGGAGGGCACGAGGTTGAAAATTGAGTTCGGGCTGAGATTTATTATGATGGTAGAATACAGTTAGAATGTTCACTCACGAAAATATTAAAGCGCAATAGCCAGCCGATTTCGAGAAAATGGCCCTCAAACTTTCTGCAGAGTTTATATACTAATAATGTGTCGCCGTTGCCGAGCCACGAATAGTGAATAAAGCGGTGGCGTGGCATTCACGAGACTAGAGTTCCATCTTGGAGTAACATTTTTTTTTTCTAATAAAAATTAATTTAACAATTTACAAACAATTTTAATTAGTATGTTTTTTCTTTTTTTATGCAAAAATAAATATTTATTCTCTTAATTCTTGGATTATAATTTAATATTTAAAAGAAGTATGAAAGTATTTTTTTTTAATATTTAGAATTACTTAAATTAAATTTGCAATTTAAAGATACCTTCAATTAGTATGATGCTCTTTTATCTAATTTCAACTGATATGTTATTTAAAAAAAAAACTTTCATATACATAAACACATTTGTTCATATACAATTCATATTTTATTATTTTATAAATTATAGTTATAATTCATAAAAATTGAATTATAACAATAATTTAATTTTTATGCTTTAAAATAATTATAAATATAATTTTAAATATAAAAATATTTTAAAATAACTATTTTTATCTTAAAACCATTAAGAGTTTTAAACGAATCTGTATTTATAACGGGAATTAAAGAGAGCAGCTGACATAAACAAAGTTATATCGGCAAACATTTTGAATGTTAATAATCGAAAAGAAAAAGTAGAAAGCAGGTGTTAAGTTGTGGAATCCATAGGCAGATGGTTTAAAATTTTTAGAAACAAACGATACGCTTTGTGCGCTGTCTGATTTTCTGAAGAAAAACAAACTATTTTTTGAAGCTAATGAAATTTTTTTTATCGATTCCTGTAATATTTATCTTGTATATAACCATTATTTATGAATTTTGTAAGACGTCAAAATATATCTATCTTGTTTGAAATGTTTCACGATAATTATCATTTTGTCTCCTGTATGTAATAAAAATTAATCGACTATTTTCATGATACCAGTAATCTAATTAACATTTATCATCATTTAAGTTGTATATGTATCTACTTTTCCTGCTTAAAAAATTATAATTCAAGTATCAAGTGAATGAATATTTATTTTTGTGGGATATTTATTTTTAAAACGTTTATTTTTTATTCATAAAATAGTTAGTTACCTATTAATTAAAACTGTCTGTAATTTTAATTAAATAATTTTTTTTAAAGAAAAGCGTGTTCGTATCTTTAATTTAAAAAAAATATATATTTCAGGTATTAAAGGAAAATATATTTATTTGTCCATATAAAGATTAGTATCATGTTAATATACTAATCGTAACTTCGTAAATTTAATTTAAGTAATTCTGATTATATATAAAAAAGGCTTTCATACTTAAAATTATTTTTCTTCTAAAACTTAAATTATAATCCAAGAATTAGGAGAATAAATATTTATTTTTGCATAAAAAAAGGAAAAACATACTAATTAAAATTGTTTGTAAATTGTTAAATTAATTTGAAATATATCAGAAAAAAAGGGGGGAAATTATCGTGAATGCTACGGCACCGCTTTATCCACTACGCCATTCGCGGCTCGGCAACGGCGACACATTATTAGTAGATAAGTTATGCAGGAAGTTTGAGGGCCATTATTTCGAAATTGAATAGCCATTGCGCTTTAATAACAATCTAAATGCATTATAATAAATCGCATTTTCAATCTCATGCTCCCCTCCTCTTAGACAATATTTCTATTTATAATAAAGATAAATGTGTGTGTGTGCTGGCGCTCTAGAATCCAAACCGTTTGATCTAAAGCGAAAATTTGTTCTATATATACTTTGGAGCGTAAAAATGCACAACTCAGAGAGATTTTTTGAAATTTGAATTAGAATTTCAATTAATTAAAAGTTAAGCGAAATGTGGCGTTTCTTGACGAAAACTTGATTCATAAATATTATTTCTTTCAGTATGATTTTTTTAACACATAAATTTTTTACTTTTAATCAGTTTTTTTAAAGAATATTTTAAGCATAATTTCCAACAATATATTTCGTTAAAAATTTAAACAGCACGAGTTTGTATAGAAAAAAAATTAGCTTTTCTCAATGTATTGTCATCATGTTGATGGAAGTTCAAATTAAAAAATTAAATTAATTCTCTCTGAAACCAAACCTAGAAAAATGGGATTTTTAGCATGTGTCTGTATGAAATGAAATGGAACATGATATTTTCAAGAATAACAAATGCAATAAAGAGGTTGCTGTGATTCTTAAAATAATTCATGAATTCTATGTTATTTAAAGCTAACATGGTTTAATATATATGGAACATCTAAATTAATCGGCTCAATAGTTAATTTCTGAACTGTGAGTGATAGAATACCTCTAATAAGAAAAAATATCTAAATAAAGTAAATAATTATGATTTACGTAGTTTCAATCAAGAAATGCTCTAATGAATAACGAATTTTAGACTTTTTTTAAACAGACCCTCGGTTCTATGAGTCATACTTAGTTAAATAATCTTGAGACACTAACATTTTAAAAGAAAAAAAAAATGTTCCACTCCATTGCGACTAAAAATTATTGAGTAATGAAAATTTAAATATTACTATCTTATAAAAATGCTATTATTCGAATATTACTAATTAGAGAACTCTATTGACCGTCTCAACAAAGAAAATACGCCAGTCAGCGCCCGCAGTTTCACGAAGGTTGATTGGCGTAAAATTATGAAATAGTTGACTGTCTTAAAATAATGATATTCTAAGCTTCATTACTCTGTCAGATTCAGTTGCAAAAGAAAGAAATATATATATACATATTTATTTATTTAAATGTTTGAGTGTTATAAATATTTCACTGAATATAATTCCTTACGACTTTCACGAAAATTATATTTTATAATTGTTTCAGAAATACATTCATCGACTGAAAAAAATATTATATACGTTATTAAATTCTTTTGAGAGTGAAACTAAAAATAGAATTTTATGATGAACCAGGGAAATTTTCATTGATTAATTCTTTGAGATACTGTATAAATTATAAAAAATATTCTGGACTGCATATAAGACAACAACCCTGATCGATTTTTTTTACTGTAATAATATTTTTTTAAAACTTGTTTGGATCCAGCAAAAACTTTTTTTTAATGAGGTTTAATCACTTCCACTTCAATCTAAAGCTCAAATTTTGTTGACAAAAAATTAAAGATACATAATACAATGAAAAGAACGACCAAAGGTTTCTATAACAGTATGAGTTATATGACTATCAAAATTTGAATTTTAAAAATATTTTGCCTTAGAAACAATTAAGAGACCAATTTACGTAATATATTGTATTCAAACTTTCTGTGAGTAATATAGTGGTTAGTGAGTTTTAATATATTTTAACTAAATGTGTGTTATTCTAATTGTACAATGTCAAAAAGGATATGCAATTCGAGGAAAGCCCACAGTACATTTTATCAAAATTCATAAAAAAAAAAAGTATGTTTTGAAGTATTTGTAAAAGGAGATCTCATTTAGTGAATATTCAGTTTTATTTTAATTTCGCTTTGCTCATTTATTATTATTTGCTCAACATAAGAGCAAAAAAGTTATACATAAAATTATATTTTGCAAACAACAATATATAAGATTTGCAAGAGAAATTTTGATTTCTATTGAATATTGATCTTGTAAATAATCTATTTATTAGTGCTCCCGATTACAAACAAATCGATTGAATATCTAAGTAAAAATAATAAACTGAATTGATTACTAAGAATATTCTTACAAATAATGTAAATTAATAATTGCAATAAAAATGCTAATAGCTAGGAATATGGAAAATCTGCACCATTTTGAGAGAATAAAAACATAACTGTGTTTTAGCATATCACCACTTATAATAAAAACAAAAATACATAAGAGATATAAGCTATTTTATTGCAAATCATTTGAAAAGTCATTTTTTCCCGTTTTCTTACAGCATTGAATACAAAGGTATTTTTGAACAAAAGTTTTTAATTGACTATTTTAAAAAATATATACTTTCACAAAAATATAAGGTGGGAAAAAATTAGAACAAAAGAGTTCTTTATCAGGATAAAGGTAAGCTCATGAAGACAATTTATTCCCTGTGAATAAAAATGTTTAGAAAAATTTTTAGCAGTTGACATATTTTTTAAAGAAATTTTTAAAATTATATGAAAAAGCAATTAGTTCAAAACATAACCTTTAAAATTAATCTCTAACATACTAAACATACTCTAAAATAAAGGCATGGGTAAAATAATTGTCACTGACACAAATTTAAAAAAAAGCGGAATGCAGTCAAATGATTTAAACACCTATACATAAAATAAAATAGTTTACATATACATAATGTATACACATAAAAGCATATGGTATGCTGGTTACTTTGGCATAAAATATTGAGATTACATTTTTACATATAAAGGAATACATAATTTGCATTTCTTATTTTGCAAAATAAATTAGCTGCAGAAGAATTTCCATTCAACACCTGCTTATTCAATTATACTTAAATATAAGATTTAAAATTTTAATTAAACATTCATAAAATTGTAATTGTAAAAAGTATGTAAATGGTTCATATGACTAGAATAACAAAAAAATACTGAACATTTTTTTCTAAACGCCAAACATTTCTATATTTTCTAAATAAGAATGCAATACACATAGTACATAATATATTGATAAGAAATAAAATAATACAATATATTATAACATTAAGGTAAAATATTTGAACATGATCATTATATCAGTAGAATTATCAAGTTCTTATATATACTCATAAAAAAAATGTAAATTTTAATAATTGTACAAAGCAACAAAGTTACAGCTAACGTGCCCTTTTTAGAGGGTTTTTGTAAGTACAAAGTGAACCATAAAATAACCCTCCCTTTTTGGAAGCATCTGCAGCTTAAACTAAGGAACAGAATGGAAATAAATTGCATGTACAGATTGCGAAAGGCATAATGAGATGAATTCTGAAAGAAAAAAAAAGTACTAGAAGTTGTTGTTGTTATCTAGTAAATAGGGAAAGCTAGTAGACTGAAGATCTTGCACGTAACCCAGGGGATTTTATTAAAATTTAATAAAAGTTTATTTTCTGTCAGCGTCATACAATGTGACATTCATTTCTGTTTATGCATTTTTTTTCACTCAAACATTAATGAAATTTCCCTAACCCATTTTTCTGTGTATTCATTTAATTACTCTTCCATTTTTGTTCCGACAGATCCAGAATTCTCTGACTGCTGATTTTTTTTTTTTTTTTTCGTTATTAAATGAACAGGTACATTCTCAAAAAGCGGAATGTAGTCAAAAGAAAAAAAATCCGGAATGTAGTCAAATGATTTAAACACCTATACATAAAATAAAATAGTTTACACATTTTGTAGACACATAAAAGCATATGGTATGCTGGTGTGTATATAAAATATGATCCCATTCCATTAATTTCAAAACGTAATATCTTATGGCCACCCTGTAAAAGACCCAAAATGAAAAGGAGATTTAGCAGTAGCGACAGCATCTCAGCTCAAGACGTCAAAACATCCCACTCTACTGGGGGGGGGGGGAGTTTTTTTTTTAGTTGAAAAAAATTCTGCTCAACTCATTGGATGGCTAAAACTAGTTAACGCCCAATGAAGTCCAACATATAGCAGAAGCTATCAAAAGTAAGTTCTCAAATAAGATAAAATTAAGCTACATGAGGCCAAAAAGATCCT
Source organism: Argiope bruennichi (assembly GCF_947563725.1). Lineage (NCBI taxonomy): Eukaryota > Metazoa > Arthropoda > Arachnida > Araneae > Araneidae > Argiope > Argiope bruennichi. The sequence continues at coordinate 140,592,344 of NC_079153.1, read as the reverse complement.
TAATATGTTAACAAAATCTAGAAAAGAAGTTCTCATATATCTTATGCACAGCCCAATATCTCCTCCTATTTTTGGCCCCTTAAATCGACGAAAGAATAATGGTTCACTGGTGACAAGAAAGTGCAAGATATCATGGAAAATGGGATCTAGCAGCAGTATTAAACCAATCTAAGAATGGGGAAGAGAAGTCAAGGATCAGAGAGTATCAGTGCCAGTATCATATTACATGTGAACTGTAGTTAAAATGTATATTTTTTTATGTATTAGAAAGTATACACATCTAGATTTGTTAATCTGTTAATAATATCTTAGATCTGATTTTCAGAGATAAAATAGTGAAAATGGCTGTAGCAAATTTCATGCGCATTGGCACAAAGCTCAAGAAATAAAAAGAAAATTATAATTTGCTACACACTTTAGAAGTAGAAATGTAGTAACATTAAAAGTAAAAAAATAAAGGCCTATAATTCTATAACTAATAAATCTTCATGGAAACTCGGGCGAAAATTAATTATTAAAAACAGATCGAAACAAAGTAATAATTTACTAACAGGAAAAAAAAAATGTAATGTCAAATATAAAATTATTTTTAAAAAATTCCGAACGAAAATAATGGAAATAAATTCCAACTGACATTGAAGTGAGAATACAATGAATCACATAAACATGAAAATTGCAGACTTCAAATATAATTTTCTATAATCCAGCATAAAAGAAATGTAAATAAAATGTGAAGTTTTTAGAACTAGATTTACTCTTCTTGCATACAATGATAATAAACATGTCTGAGTTTTTAAACATTAAAACAGAAGTTGGGATTTTGCATCGGAGGGAATATTTTAAAATTCCGCCAGCACTGGGCAATTATATATACTGATAATTATCATCTCCTTTTCATTTGGGCACATCTTTTATTCTCCACCATAAAAAAATAAAATAAAAAAATCGAATTCAAAATGCTTTTTAGCCATGAAGTTTTTTTTTTACATCATTGAAAATCAACCAAATTTAATAAAGTATATAATTTCAGTTCATTAAAGTTCTGCAAGTCTAAGAATATATAGCCAAAAAAAGTTCATAAGAAAAATGAGATAATCCAATCAAAATCAGATAATAAAAAAGTCTTCCCTCAATTTAGAAAATATCATTCTCCCAATTTTACAATTAAATATAAAGTTTTTTTTTTTTTTCCTTTTAACTTTCTATAATTTTTAAAAAAATTGAGCTATTGGCAAATCATTTACAAATCTACAGCCAGCAGTAGCAGTACATATTATTTATAAATGTCACAAATAATCTACAATCATGTATTGGAAATTAATTGAAGAGTCAGTAAAGATAAATGCAAAAATTATATTAAAAAAAAATCTAAACTCACAATAGATGAATACAATGATTGACAAATAGAATTCAGTGGCAGTTCTCCAGCAAGCATTTCCTGTGAAAAATGTTTTATTTTCCTCATCATCACATTTATTTATCACCCATGTTGACCTTATCTACATAAAGGGTGAAACACTAAAAATAAACATCACTCTAGAAGTTAAGAAGAAAAATAATTGCACCATTGCTTTGTCTTCACAAAAATTATAGTTAATGCTGGGATAAAGGAACATATTTCTCCGTAGTCATTATGACACTTACAAAATTAGTTCTGATTAAAAAAAAATTAGTTTTACATTAAAAAAAGTAGTAAGCACAGCATCATTTGAAATTAATTATAAATTATGAGTCACTTACAGCATTAATATAAAGAATGTTAAATTCTATATTATAATTTCTATAAATTCACATTAAAATTTTGTTTAATTATGCCAAGATATTTGAATAAAGAGTTTTGAAAGGAATGGTTAATAATATCACTTCACAATTAAAAAATATTTCTATGGCAAAGTAATATTTATCCTTTTTCTGCATGGATCAACTGAATGTAATAACAGATTTTTTTCGATTGCTTCTATGCTATTCTTTCCCTTATGAAAATCTATTATATATAAGCCTGATAGCACATTAATTGCAAAATCATCTAATATTATTTAAACCAATTTCAAAAGCTAAAAAATCAGGAAAAAAAAAAATTCAAAATTAAAATGTCATATTCAGTTTAAATTTTGAATTTTAGTTAAGTTTCTAATATGGTATTTTCAGAAAAATTTAATTCCATGCTTTCATCTGAATTACAAGTGTCAAGTAATCCAGTGGTGTAGTAATTGGGGGGGGGCATATATGCTGCAGATTCCAATCTTGGGGGAGTCATGAAGATATATTAGTGTATTTATCACATTTTTTACAGACAAATATCATGAAAGGTGGATATATAAGAACTATAGTAAGGTGGGGAAAAAAAAAAAAATATTAGGCCTCAAGTGCCAGTTACTTTCTCTATGAGACAGTGTTTTCAAATTTCACAACCCAACAGCTCTGATAAACTTTGTACTAGAGTCATGACTGTATTAAAAAGTTCTGCCAATCTGTCAAAAAATAATTTTCAATTTCAAGATTTCTTATTTAATTATTATTTTTTTACATATGTAAGATATTGAAAGAACCTCTCTTCAAGGGAACCTATAGTTTAACTTTTTGTTTCTTCAGTTTGTCATATTTGTTACTTAAAAACAATCTACAAGGAGATTAAATAAAAATTTAAAAAATTATTTGCCTCTGCACATTAAGGGAAAAGGGGATGAAAGCTCTGAAATGTGCATTGCTGAAAGATTTCTCCAAACTTAATACAATCTGGTATGTAACACAAATTTTATGGTTGTACTATATTATTATACATATTTTGCAAACTGTTGCATTTTTGTGAGAATTCTTTTTAATAATTGATTAATTAAAGTGAAAATGCAAATTAAAATTATTATGCAAAAGCATAAGGTAAAAAAATATTTTTAGCTCTGTGTATAGAGTACCAGTGTAACTATAATATATTGAAGGCTTAAACCTTTCCTTACTCTGTTCCTTACTTTGTGTTATAATTCACACAAAATTATATTTTAAAAATAAAGCTTAATGGTTTGCAAAATGAAAAGTTTCACAGAGACATTCAAATATTTTTTTAATTACAATTTTATTTACAAATCTCAGTAGTTCAATTCCTTAAAATAATATTCTATTTTGCTGTATGGCTATGGAAAATTGATATTGGTTAATGATACTAGTATTTTGATACTGTATTTTCAGAATAACATTAAAGCTGAAATTCTGCTTTCAGACCTGGCCATTAAAAAATAGTAATTATAAATGATTTTAAAAATACAAGCCCCATGTAAGTAGTACATTCTTGGGGAAGTTAAGGACTAAAAGCATAATCATAATGCAAAAATTTTACCATCATATCACTTAAAGATTTTTTTTTTTTTTGAAAGTGATCTTTTTCTTGGCTGATAATTGGTATAGATATTTCCATTTTAAACCATTCAGCCTTGCTACAGTCTATGAGGAATACTAAATAACACTTATAAAAAAATCCATATTAACTAAACTGATGTTGGGTTTTAAATATCTCCATTAGCGAATACTAATTTTTTCTTTTAAAATATCCACATTTTTATAGTACATTTTGATATTTTTAGAACAGACCACCTAAAACATTTAATGAAATGTAAAACTGAAACTGAATCTTAAAAATAGAAAAATCATGAATTTTTAAAAACCTTATTTCAATTTCAATCAAAACATGTATATAAATTTATAAATCCATATCAAAAATTATATTGACATGATTGGTTATAATTTCAAAGCTATTTTAAGGATACACTTTTATAAGTAATTGCAAATATAATAAGAATTAAAATTAATCATAATGCAATATCTATATTTCAACACTGTGATTTACAAATGCAAAATCAGAGTACTTGAAAGGCAAACACAGAAATAAAAATTATGAATTTTCGCTTCATAAAATAGTAAGGTAGAAATGATATTGAAATATTTTCAAGAAAATTTTTTATAGATTTCAAAATTAAATTACATAACAAAATATCAGAAGTTTAAAACAAATAATAATACATTTAGAAGACCAGATAAAAGAAATACCTTTAAAATAACATTTGCATCATTCAATTTGAATGTCCTAATGTAGTTGCAACATTCTTGCAGAGCATTTATTATGCTTTAAAACTCACATAAAAAACAACCATAAACGAACATTAAGTAACATAACATGGAGGCAGAGAACATCCTCAGAAATAACAAAGAGAAAGGGAGGGGGGAGGAAATGTTCAAAAAGGTATTCTTTTAGGAATAATTCATAACTTACAATTTCTTCATTTTCAATTCACTTATAAAGTTTAATCATCTTATTAATGACATAATATTTAGACTCTCTCTCTCTCTCAAAAAAAAAAAAAAAAAAAAGCTATATTAAGATATCATATTTGGACTATTCAGAAATTATGTGCTGTTCACTTTCTACATGTAAATAAACATTTCTTTATCAATAATTCAACAGCATAAATTTGCCTTATAAGAGAGGGGAAATTTTGATAATAGCAAACAAAATTCTATTTAATTAAAAAAAATCATATTTAAAACAGAGCCAATTGATTAGTTTTTATTCTTGCCTTTTCTTGACGAAGCCTATTAACTTACTTTAATTTTTTAAAATTATTAATATGTTGATTCAATAGCACAACATTTAATGGTTCAATTTTAAAAAAAATTAAATGGTTCTGGCAAACAGAGATCCATTTCAATATTCTATTAATTCAATCACTGCATATGTTATTTTAAATCTAGTAACATTAATGATATTTTTTAAACAGATTCTTAAATTTGACCTTGTCTTAAAACAGATCAAGTCATAAGGTATATCCAAATAAAAGGGTTACTTTGCTGAAATGACATTCTGTTTGTTTGCAAGGAGTTAACGAATTTGTCCATAAAGCAATAGACTGATTTCTCATGTTCTACTGCTATGTAAACCAACAAAAAATGCTATTCCTTTTTTGAAAGAGAAAGACTTCTACTTATTAATTAACTGGAACAAATTGGAAAAATGAATTTTTAATGGTGTTACAACACACTGCTGAGGCTTAAACAAGCCACTGAACACAAGTGTACAAAAGAGACAGCCCTATTTCTGGGCAATGCTAGGTCACATTTATTGAAAAAGACCTGACACAGAAATTTTGATAGGAAGCAGTGAAATATCTGTATGGCCTTTGGATCTATTTATGTGATTACTACATTTTTGGCACCTTAAAAATCAATAACATTAAAATGTCAATGATTCACTAGAAACAAGGAATAAGGAAAATTGGATCAATCAGCAAGCAACAGTTTCTGCACTGGAGATGCTCTTTGATCAATCACCAATATAACTAGTCATTATGTGTAGATATTAGGTTACATGTGAACTGCAATTAAAATATTCGCTAATTTTAACTATATCTCTTTTTAATTTGGGCGCAACTAATATTTCTAGCTATACAATACATAGAAGAAAAAAAAAAGATTCCCCATCAGATCAACCACCAAAAATCCAAAAACAAAATCTGGGTTGAATATTGTTAAATGCAAACAAACAAACAAACAAACAAAAATGTTTATATACTTCTGAAATTATTTACAGTAAAAATGAATTCAAAAGAGTGAATATTTGTAATCTATAAAACATAACACAATAAAGATTTTAAAAATTTTACAAAAAATTGTCACATAAAAAAATATTTAATAATATAACAAGGGTAAAAGAGTAAACATTTACATATTTCTAACAATAAATACTCACTGCATTTCCATTTTACAACATAATATAGCTTTTTAAATATATTTTATGAACATGGAATGTTAACACGCATTTTTTTTAAACTCCATACAGATACATAAAAATGTACATTTTACACAAGGAATAATTCTACTGCATTCAATTCAATATGAATACAGAAGAAATTGAAATATCTTCTTAATACATGGTTAATCACAATTTAAGGCGAGCAACACAAAGTGTCAGGAGCAGCCACAATATCGATGCCATAAGTATCAACTAATTCCATAATAAAAGTCCGATCATTGACAGGATCAAGACCAACAGTATGCATATGTTCTATCGTCCATTGCTTGTCTTCAGACTTGGAAACATCCAGAAGTGTGCGAAACAACCTGTCATTCAAATTCATGAAATACCTGCAATAAGCAGATTAAACTCTTTCTTAGTTAAATTGTATTCAAGACATGATCGAATAAAAATGAACTAGGCTTTAAAAAAATTTAAGAAAATGTGTCATGAGATACTCATATTCTTCTTAAATATCAATGTCTGTCAAAAACTGTTTTTTCTTTTTTTTTTTAATACTCATGCTTTAACAATAAACCTATTGATTGGCGACTGTACCAAACCTAAATCTCCCTAAAATTGCGATGCTTCAATGAGCAAAGAATGATTTTCTACTTCCTGCCGGTTGAAGAGTTAAACAAAATTATATATTACTTAGTTAGTTATTAATGACAATAAATTATCATGAAATTTTTTTTAACATTTTAAAATAAAAAGTTAATTTTAGAAAACATCCTCATTAATTTTTTTTTTTTTTCTGAATTTTACAAATTATCATTTCTATGACTTTATTATGAAAAAGATGATCAGCCATAGCTCATTCAGGATTGCTTCAGTTTAATCTCTCTATTTGGATTTTCTCTAATCAAATTTATAACATATTAAACAAAATTCTAAGAGTAATCAAATTAAATGGAAATATAAACATTACTCAGATAAGTAATCTGATAGTCTAAAAATATAATTTGTACTTATATAACACTTTTTAAATGATTTTCAATCTACCAGAGTTTTATGGAGAGTAGAGAGTAGATTGATTGAGAGTAGATTATGTAGAGAGTAGATTGCACACATTCTAAAAAAGAATAGCAAATAATAAGCTTTTTCAAATTTAAATTTATAATTAATCATAATACAATTTATAATTTCTAAACATGCAAACCTTTCTTAAATCGATTCTCTTTTTAGTTGCTGCTTTTTTAAACTAGAATTTTTTTAGATGAGATTTTGGCTCCTGTAGCTTAGTCCATTTCAGTTTAGAAATGTTGGAGATGGGCAGAAATTATTGCTGTTCTAAATGTTGGTGAATGCAAAACATGAGTCATGTGAAAAATTATATTTTTCTGTCGGATTGATACTACATGACTTTAAAAAAAATATGTTCCCACATGATAACTCGGACATTGCGATAACAGATTTCAATTTTTTAATAATTCGTTTAATTTTTAGATTACTTTTAACCAACGATTCTTTCCACGATATGAGATATCTTTTCTTTTACATTACTTTTCAATTTTCAGATAATTTACAAAACTACTTTTCCTCAATTATTTAAGCTTCATCAATCATATTCAACTAAGATGTGAAAAAAAACAATATGTTACTCTTTGATAAACATATAACTATTCCTATAAATAAATTAACACAAAAAAAAAAACCCGAGGTGGTTATCTAGACCCTTCTCTATTGTAACAATTATGCATCCACCTGACAGGGATGCATTTACCCCCTCAAAACTTGTTATAATCAGGCAAAGGGCAAATGTTTGCTAACACCAACTAATAGACATAAATCTGTTATCATATCTGATGTGGTTAAATAAGGTTACGAAATTTGACTCTAAATCATACACTGTTTATATGTTCTTAAATTTTATTAGCTTCCTTTTTTTAGAACTAATATTTTTTATTTTATATATTTTCAGTACTACTATATAATAGCAAGTAACTTAATAGGTTTCTAGCCCCATTTGAAATATACAGGAATCAAGTACACACAAAAATTACGATATTTTTAAGAGGAAAATAGTTACAAATTTGAATATATTTCTTTTAATAATACTAAATTTGAATTTTTGAATTTATTTACTTATCATCATTAATATTCATTTCAGTACCTGAAATAATTTTAAATATAACATCAACTCCCCCCCCTCCTTGCTTTTTTAATAAAAAAAGTATGAGCCTTACCTCATGAACCATGTTTCATTTTCTTCATGAGAACTTATTCCCCCATTCTGACAAGTGGTCATTTCAGATCTGAAATAAATGATATTCTTATACTAAGGATGTAATATTCTCACATAAAACAATTTTAGAAATAAAATAATAAGCCCCCCCCCATCTGAATAATTATAAATCCAGCATTAAAAATGAATGCACTCCATTGGTTAAAACAATTTTCACTTAATTTTTTGAAAAAATTCTCACTTGTTAAAGATTTCTAATTAGGATTACCTTTTTAATTAACAACATTCTATCTTATCTATAATTATAAATTATTATCTGACATACAGAATGCTCAAGAACCAAATCCTTCATTTTGTATGCCATCTGTAAAAAAAAAAAAAAAAAAAAAAAAAAACTTGAATCTCAAATACAGATTGTTATTCGAACAAAGATTATAAAAAATTAAATTTTAAAAAAATATTTAGTGTTACATTTTTAGTTAAATGTTTTTATTTTGAGAAAACTTTTAGGTGATGCTGCTAAGTTCTTCTTTCCACGATTTCAAACTACTCATTTGGAGACTTGTTTATCTGCTTTTTTCAGCTAATTTGGACACTTGTTTGGATTTACTGCCATATCAAATGTTTCAAACTAAAAATCATGAACTATACTAGAAACAATATTTAAAATACAATTTTAAAATACAATAAATTGCAATTTTGGTGTAAATAGTAAAATATTTGACAGTTATATCTATCAATGAAGGGGTAGTTGGGTACTCTTAGCCATTATGTAATGTAAACATTATTGGCGATGTGAACTTTTGAAAACAAGCTCAAGAACATTATTCATATTTTGTCCTTTAAACTGATATTTTACAGTATTTATTTACTTAACATTCAAGAAATCTCAATGAGAAAAGTACAGATCAATAAATGTTATTAAAAATCCCAATATCCGAGTTTAAGAAAGAGCCTGTTTTATCGTGTATGTTATTTTCCATTACATTTTCATCAAAAAATATTAAAATAATACTTACTGCAGTTTACATAATTCTTCATATTTCTTCTTATCAGCATAACTAGTACACATGAGTTTTTGGATCATAGGAATATCACTAATAAAATTTTGATTATCTACATATAAATCGTAGAGGTTTGTTTTTGATTGAAATATTTTTTCTGTAGTACCTAGAATATAATTTGCACTTAGAAAACTAGCAACAGCTTCATATAATAATAATATTTTGAAATGCTTTTTTTTTTTACATAAAAAAATATTCAACATTTACAACTGTAACAATTTTAATTATTAATATCAACAATTAACATAAAAACAAGCATGCAATATATAATTTGTTTGCATACAATTTACGGAATAATATATAAAAGAAACAATAGTGCACTTCAATGCATTTCAAAGAAATTTGTAGCTATGGATCTGCAAATTTATTTAAGCAGGAACAAATGCTAATGAGCAATTAGTTTTAAAACATGACCTAAGAACTAAAAATGAATGTTTAAAAATATTTACTTACAAGCCACAAATACTTTCTCAGAATCTAAGTTATCCATATCAGCTATGTTGACATAGAAGAATGGTTGGGCACACCAGTAGCCTAATTCTGACATATGGTGTGCAGTAAGAGATATAGTACAGTAAACTGAAATGAAGGAAAAAAGGAACAAAGTTGACATCATTTAGCCAGTTTAACAACAATAACTATATACACTATATATAGTTTGAGAATCATAAGGGTGTAGGCATTAAAAAAAAATGATTTACCAGGAAGAAAATTGTTTCAAAACAAAGAATTGGAAAGGCGTCTGAGGTTTATTCATTTTCCATTGCAAAACTACTTCCTCGAGAGATTAATACTGAAGCTAAAATTGTTACACAGTAACTTAAAGAAATGTAAATAATTTTAAACTTGCAAGAAAAAACATGGCAGATTTTATAACAAGACATTCTTTTGCCAGGTGAATCATGCACTAAGCAGAGAAATATTGGGAATTCTTGATTTTTTTTTCCTTTCAAAATAGTAAAATATGTAAAAAAAAGTAAAATAAAAAATTTCATTCTCATATAATCCCATATAACTGTTATTCTTAATGAAATAAGGATAAATATGCATCCAAAATAAGTAAAGTGGTTTTCAGTGTCTTCATTTGTGCATGTAGGCTTTAGTCTCATTCATTTCTGAAGGGTCTCATTAATGAATAACATTCGATTAATAAAATGATATTAATAAACAATACATTATTTACAGAATATTATTCCCCATGCTTTGTCTTTAATCATCTAGATAAAAGGCAAAGCATTGCCTTTATCTATATGTTCTGTGTGCCATGTATTCTGCGAGTAACTAAATATAATTTGATTACAATCACTGAAGAAATTTATTCTTAACTTCTCAAACGCATACATCAGACCTCAGAGGCCCGAATGTCTATATATGTGTAAATATATATATATTGCAGAAAATTTGATTTTTAGAAGACAAACTGAAGTTTCACTGTAGCTGTGTCCAAAGTCAAGGTCAAGGTCAGATGACCACAGTCATTCAAAGAATTTTCGCCCCTTTCTTTTCTATGAAAACTCAACGGTTGTGCATTAGATGCATTTAATTGCATTGGCGCTCACTTATTAAGTGTTATATGGGCACAAGCATTAAAATGGCTGCCATATTATAAAGTTTTGCATTTGTATATAAGGTTCGACACCTTGATCTGAATGGTACAAGATAATCAATCTATGTCAATGTGAGAATGACACTCCGATAATGGAATGGAGTTTCCACAGAAAAATGCCAATGCCTCTAATGATTGCTATTTTTAAACGAACGACTAACATCTAGTTAGATAAGTGTTGAAAATAAATAAAATGAGAAAATTTGCATCTAAAAGTTTATTAAAAAGGAATAAATCCATAACTTTGCCATTTCAAACACATTTATAAAAATTATAATAATGATGTGCATAATACTAATTTAATCTAATTTTGAAATTTAATCTCTATATTTTGCAATTGTTTAATGAAATAATTTTAATGAGATTAATTTTTATAAGACAAAATATACATATATTTCTTACTTCTCTTTCAATCCCTTTAATGAATCAAAAGATTGAAAGTGCTAATTTATCATTATCTAAGTTGTGTTGAAAATTTCTACAAAATCATTAATTTTACAGTTATAGATATTTAAAAAATTATAAACAAATAAAAATTTGATTCATTATAACTAGTGAAAAATAATTAAATCAAGCAAATTCATGTGAAATAATAGTCAGTATCATTCATTTTATATAAGCTAGGAATTCTTTTCAAGTTTTGCCTCAAATGTTTTCATTTAAATTGCTGCAAATAATCCCAAAACTTTTGATAATATGCATGCCTTTTAATTATTTAAAAATATATTTCATTTTCTTTTAATTCATCAGGATAATAATTAATTAAGCATTTGCTAAGAAACAAAAATTAAACTAAAGAATTTTTTTTTAAATTTCAGCTTAAAATATTTTCTTTCTTGATTAACCAAAAACGAAAGCTGTGATTATGTTATCAAAGTATATACTATGCCATTCATTGTTTACTATGCTTAAGATCCTCCACGTACACTTTCCTTGAAACATAGTTTTATCGAATGCACTCATCAAAATTATTCAGTTGTCATAATTGCATTTTATTGAAAGATTTTAAGAAATTTTTAGATTTAATGGCTCATTGGATATATTTTTATTTTTTTCAGAAATAAATACTGAAAATATGCTAATAAATGTATTTTTTACATTGAAGCTATTCAAACAAGTTGCACTAAATTGTTTTTCTGCGAAATAATAAGCATTATTGTTAAAATGAGACAGAATACTATTAAAAATAAGAAAGCTATTTAATACTCAAAAAAACATATTTCTAATTAAAAAAAAATTAAAAATCGCTGAAATTCGTTTAAATCTGAAATACATTATGTTATTTCATTCTAAGCAGAAAAATTTATTAAACATATGTTTTTTTTCTTATTTGTTTACAAGCAATCAATACGTAATTGCAATATACGAGTATATACATACAGTGGTGGCCAAAAGTGTGGACATTTTTTGAAAGTTTCATGTTTTTCAACTTTGCGTGCTTGTAGAATATATTAATTTTCATTTAAATACAAATGTTTATATATCAAATTGAAGGTAATTTAATGTAAAATGTAATAACAAAAACAGTATTACAATATCTGTATTACAAAAAAAAGTTACGCTCATTTTAGTAAGATCTATCTTAGATTTGCATTTTTTTAAAGTGATACACAATCAATACTTAGTAGGATAACCCTTATTTTTTAAGACAGCTTCACAGCGTCTTTTCATCGAGTGAACGAGTGTTTGGAGTTCATCTTTCGTAATCACATGGTGTCAAGAATCAATTATAGATTCAATAAGTTGTCTTTTATTGGAGGGACGTTTTTTTCATACAAGAATTTTCAAACATTGCCGCAAATTTTCAATTGGATTGAGATTAGGACTGTTTCCTGGCCATGGTAATACATCTATGCCTTTATTTTGAAACCATGCCTTGCATACTTTTGCTGTGTGGCATGGAGCTGAATTCTGCTGAAAAATAAATGGTGATTTGTTGGAGAAGAAATCCCTGATGGAAAGTATCAATTTTGGTTCCAGGACAGTTTGGATGTATTTTTTGGCATTCAGGATGCCATCAATCACTTGAATTCGGCCCACACTATCTGCAGAAATACATGCCCAAATCATGGCATTTGTTGTAGTTTTTATAGTTGCTTCAATGCAATCAGGATGAAGTCCTTCACCTACTCTCTGTCTCACATATTTTCTACCATCACTACCAAAGAGCGATATTTTAGTCTCATCGCTCCAGATTACTTGCTTTCATTGATTTTCTGACCATTTAATGTGTTCTTTTCACTTAACTCGTTTTTCGCGTTGCTTTTGATTTAAATATGGTTTTTTCCTTGGAATTCTAGCTTGTAGTCTAATCCTGATAACCTTCTTCTTATTGTTCTTGAACTTACTGCAATACCCGCTGCATTCATTTAACATCTAATGGCATCTGATGAAATTTTTCTATCTTGAAGGCATAGCCGTTTAATTTTTCTATCGGCAGTAGCACTTGTGCACTTTTTTCGGCCTGATTTGGCCTTATTTTCCACTGATTTCGTTTTTTCATAACGTAAACAGAACTTTCGTACACCAGAGCAAGTCACTGAACCACCAACTTGTCTTGCAATTTCAGCATAAGAGAGGACAATTTCTCTCAATATGACAATTCGGCTTCTTTTTATAGATGTCCAATCAGTTCTTCTTGTTGGTGACATTGTTTAAAATTAGTTTAATTAGAAAAAAGGACTTAAAATATTCAAAAACAGCAATACTCTATTTAATTGTACTTATATGCATCATTCCGCAAAATATTTCCACAACAATAACTATTTTACATACCAAATAACCTAAACTATAGTTACAGACATTTGATGGGGTCCTCAGAACAGTGTTTGTGATTGGCTAGTACGCTTTTATTGCAAAACACGTCATTATTCAAAATGATTTGTGTTTGTTTGTTATATGTGTTATGTGTTTGTTTGTAAATTTTTGTAATACAGATATTATAATACTGTTTTTGTTATTAAATTCTACAATAAATTACCTTCAATTTGATATATAAACATTTGTATTTAAGTGAAAATTAATATATTCTACAAGCACGCAAAGTTGAAAAACACGAAACTTTCAAAAAATGTCCACACTTTTGGCCACCACTGTATATACATACAATTTTTAAATGCTTGATTCTCAAATATATTATGAGGAGTTAAAATTTAATTCTCAGATAAAAAAATGCATATTACCACTTAGTTTAAAGCATTACCAGTGCTTTCATGCTAATTTTCAATTTTTTATGTACATGCAAAATAGCAAATAGCATACAATTTCATAATTTTTTTTTTCTTGAATTTCTAGCCAAAGAGTCACATTTGGACTATTGTATAGATTGGAACGTTATGGTAATTCAATTCCATTAAATAATTAAGCCATAAAATAAGATTTATTATTTATTTCACAGCTTCTGGAATAATTTTTCCCGTAAAGTGGAACGCAATTGTATTTAGGTGCAACTGTTTATATTTCGATATCATTAGTCATATATGTTACGAAAGAGCCTTTAAGCTGCCATCCCAAATAGTTACCTTCCTATCAAAAGCAAGTTGCATAATATGCTATATTGCGATAATGATATTTTTTTAAAATTTCAGTTGGTTGTAATAATTTTATTCATATGCTTTAAAGTAGGTGAATAATTTGGATTGTTGTTAAATTAAACTCAGTGGCATGACAACCCATGTGAGCCAAAGCCTACAGTGCCCAATGCTTTCTTCACTGAGGGCCCTGGGGTGCAAGCATATGTCCCGGTTAGGTGGTTAGCCTAATGTGGAACCCCCAGTGTTTAGTTCTCAAGCATGCTTGGTCCCCAGTTTATCGACCCACTGAAGGGATGAAAGGCTGAGTTGATTTTGCCCAGTCTGAGATCGTAAAAGCACTATTGATTATGTGATTAAATTGTTTAATAAATATTCTTCATGGACAATTGATTTTCCATAATAATCGAGTTTATTTTGCTTCTTACTTTTATTACTATTATTTATTTAACTATCAAAATGTTTAACTTCCTCTATAACTGACGCCTTAATGCTCTCTCTCTCACTCTCTCTTTTTGAAGTAATGAAAAATATTTAATTTTTTATAAATTAAAAGTAATGCTCAACGGAATCCCATTTTTTCAATTGTGCATATTTTCTTAATTCAATTCAATTTTCATTATCATTCTTATTTAGATAAATATTAAAGCAATATAAGGCAACTAAAATGATATATTGAAAGTTTTTGAGATTATTATAAATATTTATTATTCTAAAATTTGACATATCTACAGCTTTTAGTGTCTAACTTTGGAAGGTTATTTTAAATTCTTTTTGATCTGTAGTCAATCAATGAAGTAATTAATTGATTTTGTTTCAATATTTAGTGTAAACTATAACCTTGCATGATATAATATCCAAGTATAATAACAGACTGAAGTTATACTGAAAGCAAGGTTATATTTCTGTCAATGAAAATATATTGATAAAAATTTTGGTATATAAGAGTATACACTCCAAAATAAAAATCTAATAACTTATTAAAGAAAGTGTAATACATTTATAAATAAGACATTCGAAGCATTATAGTTAAAATTTTGCATTTAACATCTTTTTGAAATGTTATTTATCATATATCTATAATAATTGGTTGTTAAGAGTAAAAAAAAAGCAATTTTTATTTATAAAAAATAACTTATTTAAAAAAAAGCACTTATTTAAAATAGATATTCACAAACCGATAGGAGAATTAAACAAGTTTATTTGTTATTTTTTTTAAACAGATAGCCATCTATTAGTATTTTTCTTTGTTTGTAAATTTTTAATTATGTATATAAATTTCAATTTTGCATAAAATATCTCATTTTGAATTATACATATGCAAGATGAAATCAGATTTTATTCTTCCACTATAATACATCTGGTGTTTTTAGTCTGAACTATAAAGAACTATTTTATTTTGATTGTTAAAAATTCCAAATATTGATGATTATTTAACACTGCATGTCTTACATTTAGAAATATAAAAAAAAGTTGCACCACTTTCCATTGAAGATAGTAGTTTCCAAATTATGAAAAATTGTATAAAATGATATACAATTATTCAATTCACATCATACTTTCTATGCTGGAGAATTTTCTGCAATCAAAATATTTATTGACTATCTTAAAATTGATACTTTTAAAAACAAGAATGGTGTTTAAATTTTTAATTTGCACCAAATAATTAATATCAGTCAAAAATTCATATTCACTTTGAAAAAGACGAGAAATTTGTGAAATTTTTCTATATGTTTCTTGATATTGATTTTAACTTAATACAACTTACAAAAATGAGTGAATCTGGAGAGAATACTGTTGTATCTTGCTTTCAAACTTCTTTACACTAAGGCTATTACGATACTGATATTTATTATGCACACATTATGGGCTTTCCTTTGGTGTTTCAAAAATTCCAAAAGTATTATTCATATGTAAAATCATGTCAGAGAAACGATGGGAAAAAAAGCAGACATACCAAACATTAAATCAAGGGGTAAAAATTTCAAAGATTTTTCTTCCATTCTTTAGAAGACTTAATCAGTTTTACAATGAGAAAAAGATAATTATTCAATGAGAAATCATCATTATTGATTGTTGAAGGTTGTTTCTCACTGAATATACCTTTATAAGGTTTATAATTACAAAATAATACATTGAATATACCCTTATAAGGTCATCTCATACCAGAATGAGAAATAAGCATTCTCTGTAATATCCAGAGGTAATTAAGCTCCAGTAAACCTACAAAGTGAGTACAAATAACACTAGTAAATGAGGAAGCGAAATGTGACTGAGCACAAGTTCCACTATCCCAACAGAACATTTGCTCTCTGAAAGAGCTCCTCAGGCCTCGGAAGTTCAATGAGAGTGCTTGCATATCTATTTTTGATAGCAGAAGTAAAGGCAGATAAGATGTTTCATTATTTGAATTATAAAGAAGAATGTGAAAGATTGCAAAAATTCCTATCTGAAGTTTCAACTGATGAAGAATCTATTAATGAGGAAGTTGAAGAAATTGTAGATGAAAAAGTAATTAGTGACCATGAGTCGAATCTGGAAGAGGAGTTGGTTTCAGAAACTGAAAATAGTATGTGGAAATTTACAAAATAAAGTAAAAAGGAGCAAAAAAAAAAAAGGTGTGAAATCTTGCTTTTATATTATTACAAAACTACCTGGAAATATTGGTGAAGCAAAAGTTATTCCTAAACTGCTGAATATTGGTGATTGATGAGACCATAATATGAAACACTGTTGAGCGTATGAACATTTTACATTTCAATCGAATGCATGCAAATTTGGATGAGAAAGAGAAAAATTCTACAAAAAATTCTGAAGTAAAGGCATTTATAGAACTTCTTTACTTTGGCGAACTACACAAATCTTCCCATGTAAATACAAGAGATCTTTGGGCTACTGATGGCATAGGAATTGACATTTTCTGATTAGGTGTAGCAGATTTGATGATGTAAGAGATAATTCTTCTAGAAGAGAAATGGATAAACTGGTTCCCTTCAGAAATATTTTTCAAAAGTTTGTCAAAGATTGCAGACTCTAGATAAATATGTAACAATCAATGAAAAATTAGAATCGTTTAGGAGAAGTTCGTTTCGACAGTACATACCAAATAAACTAGCAAAGTATGGAATTAAAATTTTTGCCTTCATAGTTGCAAGAGCATTTTATATATGGGACATTGAAATTTATGCAGGAACTCAACCCACATAATGTAGAAAATGTTCCTGACAAAATTGTAAAGAGATTGGTAGAACCTATTTTGAATTCAGGGTACAACTTAACAGTTAACAATAGGTATGCAACGTAAAATTTAGTGCATGCGATTTAAAAAATCGGTTAAGGATCATTTAAAGAAAATAATTTTACTTGTAGGAATTGTCAGAAAAAATAATAAATAGTTTCCAAAGGAATTCCTATCTGAAAAGGGAAAAAAAATATTTATTATTATTTGGATTCTAAGAAAAAACATGACATTTGTTTCTTATGTACTGAAGAAAAATAAATATGTTGTTCTTTAATAATGCATTTTAACAGTGCATTTGATATATCCACGGGAGAATCAAGTGCAATTGATATATCACGGAAAATCTTTGATTTCTTACCAGAGATCACAACATTTTATACATGTAGTGGATGAAATGTCAGTTGCGTATTCAACAATTAGAATAAGTAAAAGATGGCAAATGATCATATTTTTTAGAAATATTGAATATTGGTACTATAAATACTTGCATCATGTTACTATCTTCTTTATCATTTGCATCTTTTCAATCATTTATAATATTTTTTATGCACAAGAATTATTTAATAAATTATAGTCAAATACTTTTTTAGAATACTTACCCCTATAGCAAACAACACCAATTGGAGGAGGGGAAAAGAAAATAATACGCTTTTTCAATAATGCTAATTTCCACAAAACAAAAATTCTCTCACTGAAGAAATTCAAAAATTGTGAAAAACAACCAGCTGGATGAGTGATCTAAAATAACACAACATAAAATTTGTTGAGACTCTATTCATAACATAAAATTACATAGAAAATAAAATTATTTGTTTACTTACAAATTGCATAATTTTTATTAATATAAAATATTAATAAATTTTATAAATATAAAATTTTAATTTTCTGTTATGCTTTGTAAAAGATAAATTTGAATGGTTGCAGGATTTTGAGATGATGTATGTTACATAAATTTGTAATGATTTTTAATTGTAAATAATTTAATGAACTCTAAATTACATTTTTTTTTAGTTTACCTGTATATTTTGATTTATAGTTTATTAATTTCAAAATACTGAAACTTCATACATGGGACAGTTGATATGAACATCATAATCGATAATATGTTTTTAATTTCTGCCCTTTGCTCGTCAGTATATACCAGTATGAAAAGTAACAAAACAGTTTTTTTATCACAAAACTATGAAATTGTAAAAAACTGTTTACAATAATTACAAAAAAAAAAAAAGTTAACTCTACAGAAAGGTGATGCAAATATTAGTTCACCATGTTACAAGTGACATAAGGGCATGTAAAGTGTATACAACCAACATACACAGTGTCAGATGAATTTTAAAAAAAAGAATGAAATTCTAATTTCAGACCATATATGTTATAAGTTCAAAATGGTAATAAGAAACCATTAGGGTACCTTTACATAAGGAAGTATAATCAGAAAAGTGGATGAAAGGCTTTGTGTTCCTTAGTTTGATATATGTTGCTGAAGAGATTGTGCTTTTTCACACACATGGAAAGCATTCCAAAGTACAAGTATAGTGATAAGAAGAAATGGCAACCGATGTCTGCTATATTGCAGTGCTAGTGAAAAAATACCAAAACCAATCGGTGGGCAACATTGTTCAGCACCTGCATACAGCAAATGGATGACATGTGCCTCTGTTTATCCTAATTGTACGACTGCATAAAAGTGTTCCAATTATCCTGTATACAGAACATTGCATACCATTCACAGCAGACCATCACTGGCACTATTTACAATGGTGTAATGAACACATAAACTAATTATCTCTACAATGGAATTATGTCTTTGCTTCCAATAATAGTCATTTCAACTTCAAATATGATCTCAATGTCACCCAATTTGAAGAGAGATAAGGATTCTTTTTTATTTTATTAATATTATGAAAATATGCCATTCAGCAGCTCTGGAATGTTTGTGTGGGAAGGTATAATAATGAATGAAAGAATGAAATTCCATATTTTAACAGAAATTCAGTGACTGGAGATCAATAGTATGAACAGAAATTCAGTGACTGGAGATCAATAGTATGAGGAACTTATCAGTTTCCCAGTTGCTTAAATTTTGCACTCTAATGTGCTATTACATAATTTCCTTTTTATTTCAAATAATAGAGATAACAAAAATATACAATGTAACAAGACATAATTTTATATTTTAAAATTTAATCTGCAATCAAATAAAAAGGTTACTGAAAATACTCCATTGGCATACTAAAAAGACAGATTGTCTTTTTTTCTTTTTTTCAAACTAAAGGTCAAAAACATACATCATTAAAAAAAATATTCTTTTAGAACTTTCTATTACAATATTTCTTATAGTCTTAATTTCTCTACAGTACTGCTCTCACACTTTTATTTTTATGTTCAAATTAATAAATAATAAGAAATATTGTTTTCTATCTTTCAGTACACAAATAAATATATGCTTTTAAAAGTTTTATTTTATTTTATTTGAAATTTTAGTAACGTATCTACACTAGTCAAAAAGCACTAGAGAATTGAAATTTTGAAAATAGAAACATTGATCCATTATTACCCCACATATCTACTTTTCTACTATTACACAACCTGTTGTTGCTAGTGAGAGCCTATTATGACAATATGAAAATCATATGCCATAGGCATCAGCAATGAGAGGCATTCAGAGTACTTAAGTGGAAAAAAGTTGTGACAAGCTAGTTAAGTAACAAGCCATCCATAATAGTAGTCATTTAATTTAATAATTATTAATGTCAATATTCTTTTTGGATCATCGACAAGTGATTTCCATGTACTTTTCTGCAAGTAAAATTACCATTACCATAATAGAATAATGCCCATTCTTAGACAAGCTGTTTATATTAAAAACTGCAGCTTGTATGTTAAGGTTGCATACAGTAGATATAAAGGCACATTATGGTACTTATGACTGCATGCTGCACATATGACAGTGTGAAGAAAATTGACCCACTGAGATGAAAATTAATATCTTCACTCTCATGCACTCTGCTCATCAGGTTTGTTTAGACAATTGAAAGTTTATTTGTATTGGAAACAGTTTTGAGATGAAAACAAACTCAATGTATCTATTGACAAATGGTGTAAGATTTAAATTGAATAGTTTTACCATTCTATCATAGAAACGAACATAATTGCTGCAGTAGGTTGAAAAAAATAGATCATATATTAAATGACATATAAAAAAAAAAGCTTCAATCTATCTTCTAAAACTTCACCCTAATTGTGCTTACTAAGCGAGAGTGGAATGCAAATTACTTTTTGATCAATCTATTCATATTTCATACTTTATTATCAGATAGAATCTTTCATATGAAATCAAAATTTAATTTAATTAACTGCCAAACTGATAACTAAGTTTTAAAATTTTAAAATATTAGTGGAAACACACAACTATGGAAAATTTCAGAATTCTAGTATATGAAGAAGTGACTTCAAAAATCTATTATATAATTCTGTCTTCATTATACTAAACCAGTTAAATAAAAGCAAATAACAATAATAAATTTCTTTTCCACCCTTCATATCATACCTTTTTCTTATATATCAAATTATTTTACATAATAATATTAATAGTCTGAATATTAATAATATTAATAGTTTTAATTTCAAATACAAATATTTATTATATTTGCTTCACATTTTTTTCATTTTAATTTTATAAAAACTACAAAAATAATATTTAAAAAATGGAAGTAAGTATGATATAATAATAAAGTAATCTAAAAACTTAAATAAAATAAATATTATCCATTTTTGGTGAAAATCTAGCTTATTGAAACAAAAATTTCACCTTCATTAAAGGCATAATATTGTTCCATAATTTAATATTGTCTGCATCAGAAAAAGCACTGAAAGTTGGAAAAGAGCCTTTATGGGTTTCATAATATGCCTCCATTTCAGCATATGAACCAGGATTTTCAAGAAGTTGCCTATTGCAAGAAAAAATTTGGTTAACAATTAAGAGGAATATCAATCAGAAGCAGTAATTGGCAAAAAATATATCAACAATACAAAAATTTGATTTAAAAATAAGAAAAGTAAATTCACATGAAAACTACTAATATCTTAATTTTCTTGAGAGGAAAAATTTTTTATAATAGAAGTAAATAAAAGTAACAAGCATTTTCAGTAGATGAAGCAATAATTAGTGTTAAAGAAACAAAATAATCAATCCTAAAACATGAGTAACCACATTTGTGGACAAATAGCAAAAAAAAATTAATATATACAATGCTTTGCAAGTACTTATATAGTGCTTTGCAGGTACTTCTAGCTACCATCTGTTGCTAAAGTAACAGATAATTCAGGACCGAAAAGTACTAGTACTCTGCTATTGGATATATTTTCCTTAAGTTCAAAAAATGCTTTTTCACATTCCTTATTCAAGCAAAATTTCTGATATTTATGAAGGTAATCTCTGATATTTATTTACATAAAGGAGAGGTATTAGTAGAAACATCTGGTATGAATCTAGAATAGTAAATAATCATACTTAAAAACTGTTGAAGTTCTTGAATATTTCTTGATCACTGCATTTGTATTATAGCTTCAACTTTTGGTGGGTATCATGCTATCTTATTGCTTTCTATCACATGATCAATTTTTATTTGAAAAAGTGCACATTTTTTGATATCTAGATGTCATAATCACTTAACCTTTCTAGACAAGTAAATAAGTTCATTGGGTATTCATCTTTAGTTTAACAATAAACGACAATGCCATTGAAATAAGCTATAATACTTGGTAAACCATTCAGAATTTGATCAATTACCCATTTAAACTCAAGTGGGGCAATTGTAATTGCAAAACTCAGTCTGTTCATTTTCACATGTCCCTTGATGTGTTGAAAGGTTTGGATAATGCTGCTCTCTCTTCATCAGTCAGCAACCCACATACTTTGAGTGGGTGAATGGCCAGAACTTTATAAACATCTATTTATAATGCATTTAGTATGCACATTTATAATGTTACGACTTGATATTTACATATATACATTCAATGAAGTTAAGATTTGACCATTCGATAAAATTCTACAATAATAATATTAATGGTGCCAACTATAAAACTTTAAATAAAAGAAAGATTATAGATAGTCTAAATGTTTTTTCAATCGTTTAGAAAAATACAATAACAGCTGACTCATTCAATTATTGAAAAACACATAAAAGATGAAAACTGTTACTCACTATAACATTTAACATTAAAGTCTCAAGCAACATTTATACATCTTCATGTGTGTAGCTGACATAGATGTCCTACCAAACAAATAGTCATTTAACAAAATGAAAATTACAGAAATTTAAAAAAAATTATTAGTTATATAAATGGATTTTACAAAGGACAAAATACTTTAAAATCTTAAAAATTCTGCTCCCCCACCCCATTAAATATTTTGATATTTTTTAAACCTACAATATCTTGGTGATTTCAGAGTGTGATCTTGCAAAAGATTAAATCTGAGCATAATTAAAAAAAATTAAACTGTTTTAAATTTATTTTAAGTTAAAATAAGCAAAAACATTTTTTTAAAAAACAGAGTTATTTTTCTACCTGACTTGTTTCTTCAAAAAGTTCATGTGATAATGAAGAGAAGTATATGAGACAGCTAATACTCCAACTGACTTCATTCTTGCACCTCTTTCAAATGCATTATCAACAGGCATGTTTTCAAAACAAGCTAAGCCGTATAACTGCCCACGCTTGAAATAACTACAAATACAAAAGTTTTATGATGCCAGATAAATTAAAAATATAATCAATCATAATATGTGTAAATAAAAACATTTTTTTTAAAAAAAAAATAATGCAATAAACTAATTTTTATAAACATACTTAAGAAACAGAAAGTAGAAATTACCTTAACTTAAATTATTCTCTAATATTTGGGCTTCAATTAATAATTCATAATGGTGAATATTATGAATACACAAGATCAATTTTTCAAAAATTTAACCAGTTGTTATACCTTATATGGAACATAAATTAAATTAAAGTAATAAATAAACAGTTTATTAAATTCTTAAAATATTAACATCATGTAATGTCATCAAGAAAATATAAAATTAAAAATATCAGGATATGAAAGAAAATCTGAAAACAAAATTCCACTTTTATAATGTGAAACAGATCAAATTACATAAAAGAGAATAAAAATGCAATTTTAAGGCTGTCACAATTCATATTTTATTGAAATAAAATTCATGAAGTTCATTGCAGTTTCTTTCCTGGTAAATAATTAACAAAATAAATAGAGAAATTCACATGATTAATGGAGTTTACTTAGATCAATATCCTGCTTTGAAGGAATACAAAGGTTATTTTGGGATGGATTCAGTAACACACTGAGGTATATATTGCTTCAAGCATAGCATTCATTTTTTTGAAAGTTCACTCAATTTCAGTCTTTAAAATACACAAAATAAACACAATATATTATCATTGTGCTATTTCATTTGCCCAAATTTCTCTTTTCCATTACAGCAATGAAAAACATTTAACATACAACAAACAGTTGATTTTCAATGAAGTCAAGTCAAGGAGTAGGGGCAGATGTTAGGGACTTCTAGCATTAAAGTTCTTGGATCTTAAATAAAAAGGTATTTAGGTACTTCTACCTAAAATCAAGATTTACCATTTAATTTCTCAAAATTAAGAGAAATTCTACAATAAATATAAGAAAGTAATATGATTACTTATTACAGTTTTATTATTACAGCTGTTATTATTATTACAGGAAATTATCTATTATAGCTTTTGTCACTCTAAATTAAAAATAATTACTAATTATATTTTTTTTATATAAAAATACCATGTATATGGGGGGAAAAAAAGAAAAATATATTAAATAAAATTGAATCCGAGCTGAATTTTCTAACTCATACATAATCTCCCGAGTATTGCTTTGCTATGTTTGGTTTGGTGCATGTTTGGTTTACATTACATAATTACATTCTCTACCAATTTTAATGCCTAGCTCTATTTCTTTTCAAAATTGTAATATTTTATGTCCAAATGTGATGTCTCTTGAATAGTAAATATACTTCAGGGATTTAGTACTTCATTTTCATTAGAATTATCAACTTAGCCACAATAAATCTATGGAATTTATTCCATCATCTGATATCACAATTAATGACAAGAGAAAAAAAATGAAAAATCAAACACTGTGTGTTTCTCTGTACCCTAAATAATAAAGAAATTTTACTTTGAATTTAAATGAAAGTAGCAATTTATTAAATAGATTATTTCGCAGTCTATTTAATAAAATGGTGAAAATGATGCCAAATTTCTATATATGAATACAGATTGAATTTTTATGAAATTTGTTCAATTTTCTTTTCTGGAGCTATGAAAATTGTGCAAAAATAGAAAAAGAATTTCATGACATATTTCTGGTCAAATATTATTTAAATCTATAATGATATATTAAATATATATTATTACTTTTATTCTGTAATGGAAGAAAAATTTGTTTTCAAACAATTATGTAAAATACACCACAATTATGAATTTAGACTTCAAATGAATGAGACTGAGATGACATCATAATTTATTCATTCTTTTTATTTAAAAAAATGAAATGAATAATTAAAAAAAGCCAAACGATACACAGTAAAAATGTGTTCCCATGAATAAAAAGACCGAGAGAAATAATCAAATTAATAAATAATTTCATAAATAAAAAAAAAATCTTTATTAAACATTAGCAGTATCCGCACAGCGTTGCCCAGGGCATAACATCTAAGAGGAAAAATTAGCTTTAAACTTAAGTCTAGCCTTCACCTGATATGGCATGGGAATGTCATGCGGGATCAAAAAGATATTTAGAAATCATCAAAAATAATTACAAAACAATTTTTTTAAACATATATTAAGAATCATTTAGGGCTAAGCTTTGATATACAGTCATTTAGCGCCTTGCGAGGTTGGCAATTTTTCGATTCTTTTTTTCCTGCTCCACATACTTCTTCTGCTTACTTTCATTATTTTCGATTAAATTTTTTTGCATGCATTTTATTTTACTGCATTTATTAACTTTTTTCTATATTTCCGTTAATTTGCTGCAGCGTTCCTTGGAACCGCACAATTGAAAATGCTATAGCTGCCATTCGAGCCATATTCAGCCATTTCGCAAAAAATTGATGATAAATTATTTTTTGATGAAAACGACTGTATATCAAAGCAATTCATAAAGCTGAACAATATAGACAGACTATAAACATTGTTCCTATTGAAACCGAGGCATCATTTCTGTAATCCACACACGGATCGCAATTCAGAATGGTGTACTCCTTTTCGGACCAAATATCAGGAACGTTTGTTCTTTCACTTCTCCTCCTGTGTCTCAAATTTAAATGTCTTTCTCTGTCAGCAGATAGGCGAGATTCATTCTGTCACTGTAATTCAATTGCAGTGCAATTTAAAGAGAAACAGTTACTTCGCTCAGCAGAAGACTCTCCTTTGAAGAAAGTGTGGAATTCTTTCTCTGATATTCGCTAACCTAACATTTCTTTCCTCTATATTTTCATCATCGCACCACAAACGAGGCATTTTTGTATTTTATATGCTCTGGCCATGGTCAGACTTCCTTTTTTGGGGCATAATGAGCTTTAAATCACTGTTTAAAATTAGACGTAAACTAAGAAATGTATCGCTTATGCTTACCACAATTCTTGCTATTTGTGCATGTGCAGTTTGAGGTTCCTGCACATGCACGAATAAGTGCAAAGCACAGATACTGCTATTTTACGCATGTGCAAAGTGTAGCAGAAAAATAATTAAAATTGTAATTATAGCACTCCTTTTTTATTTTGATATGACTTCAATGTATTAAAACCTTCACTAATAAATGCTCAACAAAATGGTACAAATATCTCCAAAATTAGTTAAGTATTTCTTGAGTTTAAACATACAGACGCTTTCAAAAGACTTCATTTTATACTATGTATAAATAAAATTGTACTATGCTATATACTATGTATTAATAAAAATTATATTTTTAAATGAATAATATTTTTCAAGCTACATAAAAATTAAAAAGAATTGCCTCTAAAAGGGAGTAAAATGACTTACACCAATCATCGATTTCAGATGTTTGCAGAAAGATTTTTCCTTTTTTTATTTTTCCTTTTTTAGATTTTTTCAATGCTATTAGTAAATGGATTAGCTTGCCAGATACAGTTAAATATGTGAATACAAAAAAAGCAAAAACACAAATCTTTAGTGAAATTATTTTTTAAAAGCTTCATTTCAGGGTTGCTGTTATACGTCCAGCCTTTAATCAACACCTATCAAGGAGTAGAGTAACATCTTGAAGGAGACATTAGTACCAAGTCACTGGAACTTCTAAAATTGTTGTAAATAATACATATTAAGGATATTTTATTGATTTTTTTTTTTTTTTTTTGAAAACTTACATAAAATCAGTTTGAACTCTATGCGATCCACTTGCCATAGCTCGAAATTCAATGCCATCAACATTGCAATCATTAGGAAGATACCATTCAATGATGTTACCTATAAAATAAATTACATTTAATTTCCTGAAATAATGTAATAGAACTCACAAGCACAATAATTAACTCAAAAATTAAATACTCCATTTGAATTACTTCCAGGTTTTAGAAATATAGATAATTAGTATCCGAAAAAGTTGCACACTTTTAACAACAATAAAATTTGAGGACCACAAACACAACCTGATTTGATCAAATATAATATTATCATCTCCTATAAAATTCTGCTAATTCAATATTTTTAGATGAATAATGAGAAGCTAAGCTTTAGAAAAACTGCTCCAAATATCCTGAACAAACTTCTCTTAATGCTATAAGAATAGTATCATCTTAAACATTTTATTCACTCATCCAAAAATTACACAACATGTGTGCAACCCATTTCGAATAGGAAAATAAAGCAAAAAATGTGCCATCCCAAATGAGCTAAAAAATTTAGTTTCACCATATTTTTAAAATTAATATGGGAATCAAATTTCATCTCAATAAACACATTCATCATATATATTTAAAATAACCTTATTATTCATATATATATATATATATAGCATGTTAAAATTTGGGAAATTGGTATTTGTGATATGTACTTTTTGTACCCAACCTCCCAAAAAATGAGTAAAAGTAAATCTATTCTTAACATTACTTTAGCTACCTAATAAGAAACATGTATACCAAAGTCATTTTAGCCATTTGAAAGTAATAGTGGAGCCATCATAAATACAAACATTGTTTTATATACAAATAAGATAAATCTTTTGATTTCCTATTTATATGTTACATTTAGTTTCTGAAATGCATATATATTTAGATATTTGTATACAATTCTTATGTGAAATTGATATTCAGAAAATAATTAATTTATCTTATTTCATACTATGTTTGTTTCAGCATTTTTTTTCAATAAACTTTGATTTGTATACTTGCTTAAATTATTTTATTTCATTTTGAAATACTTTTAATTTTTGTTGACAAGCCAAACATATATATTTTTTTTTCTTTTGGTGGCTGGATACTATTCGTCTAATTGATTTTTTTAAACTCATGGTTTAATATATTGTACTGTTGAACTTTGTCAAGCTTCAATGTTTGACATTCTGTTCAATTAATATCCATCACCAAGATTTAGAGATGAGAATTCTTATTAGGATTTGGCAGATTTTTGTTTGGAGACTTGCAAATAAAAAAGTAGGGGTTTTGAAATTCCTTTCATGCAAGATAATGCATGCATTCGATAAATGAAAGTGTTTTTGCAGTTGTGACCTACATATTTAAATACTTCTATGTTGCTAAATTTCTTTAATTTGTACGGGTAATATTTTGCTATCTGAGATATAGGGAACTCAGATCATGAAATAATTGTTGCATTAAGTTTCATACCTTAATTAGTGAGAAAGAAAACCGTTAATTGTGAAAAAAACACTGAAAATCTTCCTAAATGAAAAAACCGATTTTAAGAAGCATAGAAAGATAGACTATGAGATGTATACAATATAAATAGGAGATCTTTCAAAAGATTAGAAAAGTCAGATCATTGCCAAAGGGAACATAAAAATGATGACTTTGTCTGTTAATCAATAACATTTAGTCCATTACCCATTACAACATGTATGAATTGATGCATTTATTCAAAAAAACTAGAAGTGATTTTTTTAAGGAAATTATATGTTAAAAGAAAGTGCTATACTAATGTAACAAGAAAGTAGAAACCTTATTCATATATCATATGCAAAATCACTTATAAAGAAGTCAATAGTCAGCATAAAAACTAATCTACATAAAATGTTCTTCATTCTTAAAATGAAAAGAAGAAATTTACTAGACTTTGAAATAAAAATTAATTAAAAGCTACAAAAAGATGCATTTTATTAGAAAATAATGTTAGAAAAACAACAGAATATAAACTTATAGTAAAGAGAATTAATAAATTACTGTTGAAGTTCTTAAGACTCATTGTACTATCTTACAATGATAATAAATATAATTTTTTTTTTTTTTTTGCAAACTTATTTTTTTTTAACTATCTATTGCTTCATAGATATAATTCAACAAGATCATGTGATAATTTATATTTTTACATTTTTTAAATAAGGACATCATTTCGTGAAGTTAAATAAAAAGTGTAATTAATATAAACATGAAAAATTCATCAACTTTATATTTTTTAATAGAAACTGATTTTGAAATAAAGACAACAGCCCAGATTTTCATTTAAACATATTTTACGATAATAAATAAAACTGATAAAAATCTTAAATTACCAGCTCGAGTATCGAAAGCAACCGAAAATATGCAAACAATGTCAGCAAAATCCGGATTATCCAAGCCGTTTCCTATGTTAGGCGGCATGTGGTCTGAATCTCCTATTACATCAATGACATTAGTAATACCATATTTCGCATTTTCAGTATCTATGACAGCTTTAATTTTCATATCATCATTTTCTAAAGATCGAAAACCTACATTATTAAAAGAATCAATGCTATTAATGCTGCTTTTCCGTTCTAACAATGGAGTTCGATCATTTACTATTTCCGAATCTGCCATTGATAGAGAGTATTAATCACTAAATCAATAATACAACGATAAAAACATCCGTTCCCGAAACATAATGACTAATAGTGCAAAATGACGCCAAAAGATTATATTACAACGAAGAAAACTACTACAATCGGTACCATGCAATATATGTAAACAACGAAACTGTAAGCGATCTTCTGTATCCTTTCAGTTAAAGTATTTTTTTATATTGTTCATTGAATCTGTTATTAGATTAACAGGAAAAAAAATTCATTTTGTGATAAGTATCAAAAGTTTTCAATTTATATCGTAGAATATATGTGATAAATATTAAAATCAAGCTGTTTATATAGTTTTGAAGTGATAATAATTTATCTAAAAATAAGAGCAATATGTTTTATTTTCAGTAAAATTTAACAGTATCTGGCAATAGAGTATTAAAGAAGAAAGGCTGTTTTGTTTGTATACAGTGTTCCTCCTAGATTGACCAACGTTAATATCAGAAATCTTTCTTTATCCGGTATTGCCATGTCGTCATCTGAAGCAGTTGCGTTGAAGGTCGTGGTTGAACATCCTCTGTGCTATGTCCACAAAATATAGGGTTGTAATATTGGCCATTTATGGCCAATATTGGCAATTTTCAAAGAACTCGGCAACAAATATTCTAATTTGATCTTTCATTTTAGGCAATATTTTCTCAATTTTTAATAATATTGTCTTATTTAATTCTAGCATTTTGTCCATAAGAACGCTACAACAATCTATACTTTATATGGAAAGTTAAATGCCTAATTTGCCTTAGTTAGCAAAAACATAGTTCTCACAGGCGACAACTGAGAAGTTCTTTGTCACGCCACCTTTTAATCCGTATTACTTTAAGCCGGACAAAGTTTCTCGCAATAACGAAGCTCTCAAAATCTGTATAGAAGTCGGGATATTTTCAAAACTTTTCTCCGAAAAACGAAGGAAAATATTTTTTTTTTTTTTTTTAAATTGTAAATATATTTTATTTAAATTTCAAAGCTGACTAAAAATATTTTTTAAGCTTAAACTTTTTTATAAAATACATATAAGGCAAGTACATTTTAAAAGTTGTATTCAAAAATATGACATTTGGATATTAGAAAACTATTATAAAGGTATACTACTGTAAAGGTATTGTTTAAAAATATTACTATATTGATAAAAATAACCAATTTTATTTTGCCTTAGGATATGATTCTAGAAGCTATCAAAGTGTTTGTCAAACTTTTAAGTAATTAATGACAGTTGTGAATCTTAGTTCAACATTGTGTTAAAATGTCTGCTTGTATTGAATACATCTTTTAGTTAATTATAAGGAGCAAGAAAAAATATTAGCCAGAAGTGCATTATAGAAACTTATTTCTTAACATGTAATTGTTGTATATCTACAAAGTTAAAAGTATTATCTGTTCAAAAATCATGCTGTTTTTAATTGTTTCATTGATGTTGGGTTTGTTTTGTTTACTTTAAACAGGCATGAATATTTTGGAACTCTTTCAATGATGAACAAATCTGGTATTGCCTTTTCTATTCTGACTTCAAAAATAGCTGAAGGTGATGTAGCTACTTTGCGAAATTGTTTGTTAAACAAGCACTGTACTGCAAATGAATCTGATGAAGTAAGCGTAATTTTATTGTGTATTCTTTTTATATATATATTAATCATTTTAAGCTGATTAGTGCATATCTGTAGGTGAAAACATTTTAAATTATTAACCATGATCCAAATTCTTAAAGTAATATGGCAAGATATTTTATGTATGAATTCAATAGTAATAAATATACTCCTTTATATGTAATTTTTTAAAAATTAAAGCAACATTATGTTACTTTAATTAAGTATGTTTAGATGCAACTATGCTTCATAAGATTCATGCTTTATATCAAAATTAGGGATTGTAATACCGAATACCGGTATTTTGAGCCATTTGTACAATTTTGCAATACCGGTATTCACAAGTTTAAATACCAGTTTTTCGGTATTTACTAGAAATTTTTAACATTGTCTCCACTATATGATCAGGGATTGCGAACATAGCAAAATAGTATACATTTTTGTTTTTATGTCTCCCTAATGGGCAAAATTAATTAGCTAATTAATAGCTTAAATTTAAATTAGCAAAACATGGATTATCCCTAAAAGAAAATATTGTATCCATAACGACTGATGGAGCAACAATTATGAAAAAAGTTGGAACGTTGATTGGTGCAAATCGGCAGTTGTGCTATGCACATGGAATTCAATATGGAGCAATAGATGTATTATACCAAAAAAAATAAAGAACAGAAGAATGACAATGTAATTGTTAAAGAAGATATTGCTAATGAGGATAAAATATTAACCTCTCAAGAATTGCTTCCTATAATTTTTAAAGTTCAAAAAATTGTTAAGATATTTAAACGTTCTCCTATAAAAAAGGATATATTACTAAAATATATACTAACTGAAAATAAAACAGAATATATGTTAATATTAGATTCTAAAACACGTTGGAACAGTTTACTCCTAATTTTGGAACGATTTTTGAAACTGAGAAATCCAATCCAAAAAGAATTAACGTGTAAATTATTTTTTCAGATTGTGAATTCGACTTAATATCCAGAACTATATCAGCTCTACTTCCAATAAAACTGACTATTGAGGCATTATGTCTGAGAGATTCTAATTTATTAACAGCTAATGCAACAATAAATTTCGTGTTGCAGTCACTGAAAGAACAGCACACATTACTATCTGAAGAATTATATATTACATTGAAAAATCGCACAAAAGAAAGGCACACCGAAATAGAAAATGTCTTATGGTATTTACATAATTATAATGATTTTAAAAATGAAAAAGAAGAAAAGAAAATTACCAATTCAAATCTGATGAAGTTTAGAGTAAATTTTCTTAAAATTTTTACCCACAAACCTATCCACATTCAGAAGTATTCGGTTCAATTATCGAAGATTATGATGTCACTACTGTCGATAGTAAACAGGAATTGTCTCTTGAACAAAAATTAGATTTAAGGATAAATTTTTAAAAATTCAACGAACCAAAATACAATACAGAAATCAGCTATATCCAAAACCATCCGACTATAAATCGATTTATTTAAAGATGAGGGATTTAGTGGTAAATACTTGAAAAAAATATATAGCGCATTGCTAACAGTACCACCAGCTAGCGCAGATGCCGAAAGAGCATTTTCGACAGCTGGTAATTTTTACACAAAATTACTTTTCAGGCTTAATAACAGTACAATTGATGCATTATGTTTTTTTAAGATCACATTTCAAATTTTGTAATAGTACCACAGACTGAATAGTGATATTTACAGTTTTTTGTGATTTAAATAAATAAGATGTTCCTTTACTTTTTTGTGATTATATACTGTTATAATTTATAAGTTACAAATTATTTTTTGTGATATTTACACTCTCTAACAAAATTGGCAAATAAAACAAAGAAACACCTGTGTTTTCTTTCTTTTTCTAAAATTTCTAATACCGGTATTTTAACCGGTATCCCGTTTTTAAGATTTAAAAAATACCGAATACCAGTATTGAAATTTTGGTCCGGTATTGCAATCCCTAATCAAAATATATACTGGAAGTAACAATAATATATTGGTTATAACAATATTTGAATAGCAGTAAAATGTCAAAATTAGTTTAACTTTTACTGCATTTTTATGTATTTTTGTAATTTTTAATCTTCTGTATACCTAGATTTTTTAGATTTGAATCAGCAAGATCATATTTATTCTCATATTTTTCTTGAAAATTATCTGGAACAAATTTTAAGTTATATAAATTTAATTCCATGTAAAATTTTGGGAAATGTTCTCCCTTTAACTTTCTCATACACTAGTATAAAGAAGCTCATTTTATGCTAACATAAAAAACCTAGTATGTAGATTGGATGCCTTTTATTTTAACAATTGTGAGATAAAATTTGATACACATTTACAATTTTGGTAGCATTGCTACAAACCAAATCTTATTAATATGCATCATTGTATTTATGAGTAATTGTGTTTATATGCATACAAATATACAGTTTGACAGGCATTTTAATCCAGATCATTTTTCACTTTCTGTTTTAAGCTTATATAGAATTCAAACCTTTAAAGATTAGATACTGCCTAGTCTTTTAAAATCTGCAGTCTTCGTTTTTTAGATAAAGGAATTTGGTCTAAGGTTTGATATTCAGATGCCAAAATATACTTGTTGAATTTCTTCTATTTGGTTCATTGTGTTATTGTGCACATGAATAGATAGACTTCTCATTAAATGGATTTCTTTCAAAGTTGGATAGAAATTAATAGTTTCGGTATCAATATTTTAAGTAAATGTAATCTTGTTAGTTAGTTCCACTTTTTGAGTTAATTTTTTCATAGATAAGTAACCATATTTCTAAAAATCTTCCCTTTTTCTTCTTTCTCTGGCTTGGGATAGCGGAATAAAAATCTCAAAATCAGTGTTTTTTAAATTTTTTTTTAAATGCAACAGTTTTGATATATAAATACATATGAAAAGTAATCAAGAAAGCAAAATACTTGTTGTTGTTGGTTTGAAATCTTATGATGTAAAACTTTGCTACTTGGTGCTTTTAGCAGATATATATGTTAATGATAATTTGATGAAAAAACATGATTGATAAGTCAATTAAATAAATTATAATGTCTTTTGTGTAAATCACTTTTACTAATGAAAGTATCAGGTTTGTAATTTTTTTAAATTGATATAATAAATAATCATTATATTTTGAAGATTTAGTACAGTTCTTTTTATGATCTGTTAAATCTTATTATCAGCATTCAATTTCTTTGTAGTTTTTTGTTGCTGATAGACAGAGTAGCAGCAGCATTCAAATTTGGCAGCAATCGGGAACTTAATAAATTAAATAGTATTTAAACTTTTAGGATTTGAATTCTATACAAGTTTGAAATATAAACTAAAAAAAATCAAGTGAATGTATATGATTTTTAAGTTAAAGTTATGTGTAATGATTATTTTTATAATTATTGTATTCTAATAATATTGTATTCTAATGTTAAGATTTTGATATTAATTATTTGTTATGGTTTTTTAAATGAAATGTTTAAGTATAAATTAAAGCTTTGTTAATTTCATTTTATTGAGTAGCAAGCTGAAGTACAATTTCCCAAAGTTACTTTTCTTAAAAATCCTAGAAACTTATTATTACAAAACACTATCCAATTATGAATGTGCATACTTGATTTCTGTTTTACCAGAGTATTTATTTGCAATTAAAAGTGATATTTTTATTAATTATAAGCAATTTGCTAAGAAAAATTATTTCAATCAGCTAAGATTTATTGCTTTCACTGGAATGGCCATTCTTATTTTATTGTAATATTTTCATATAAAATAAACAATTAAGAGTACTATATATAATAACATTAAATAAAGTTTTCTAACCTAAGTGTGTTATAAAAATTGGTTGTCCTCAGTTTTATTTTATGGACAGTAGTTGGCTTTTATTTCTGCCCCCCACCAGTTTTTCATGTTCTTGTATGGATTTTATAGTATTGGAAGTTTTCATTTTCTATAAATATACCATTTATCTAACAGTTGTAAATGTCTCAAACTTCAAAATTTTTTCTGAATAATTTCGATACTTATTCCTAAGTTTCGTGAGGTTGTATTGACATTGTGATAAGGTTTAAAATTTATGAACTAAGGCCTCAAGGCAGACTTGATTAAACAGATTTGTTGTTATCTGAACTTTTTTACTTTTGAAATCTACAGTAAAATTGTAAAAATCTTTATTATTTTGGTGTTGAAGTTTGAAGAGTGAAATATCAGTGTAGATTATCCTCATCATCTTACTATTGTTCAAAATTGTAAGGTGTATCCCCAAATACAGTGGTGGTTTTCTGCACAGGTGGTGGAGGCAATCAGCTTCTCCCTCAAGATCTACTGAGTGCTTCAAAATCTACTTCAACATATATCATAGTGCTAAGCAGTTGCAAAATGTTTTGTCCATATTCTTCCCTTCAGTTTGGTTTACTCTCCCATTATTTTTCTTTAAAAAAAATTAACATATAAGAAAAGCCAAACGAAATATTGGAGAGAATAAAAACTTATGGGAATACGGAATTGGGAAACAAAAAAAACAAAAAAAGCTGATTACCAAATAATTTCAAAAGCTGGGATATTCAGGGAGCTTTTAAGATATATATATGACAAAAATAAAAAACAAAATTATTAAATCAACAATCTATAGTTAAAATAATAAGGAAATAAAAATTACCAGTCACCCATTCTCAACCACCATTTAGATTTTGGCAATTTCTGCTTCACAAAAAACTCATGATCTCTATATAAATCATCAATAATCATCTGTACACCCTATGACCCCATTTTGAGATTTACCGCAAAATTAAACTATATTGCAACCCTTGTTCTTAACAACTAGACAGATTACATCAGTTTTGTTTGTCGACTAATTTTGTCTCTTTGCTTGCATGGCTAATCAGTCAGTATATTCTATATTTATTGTGCAAAAATGCTTTAAAATATTATTTCATTTGTTTTAGTAAAAGGCAATTGAAATGGCTGAGTTTTTATTTTTAATATGAAAGGTGAATAACTGATCCCAAAAGCAGTTAGTATCCTTTAAGCTAAAGCATTAAGAAAATCAGTCTTTTGTTTATCATGTGAAAAAGATTAATTTTAAATTTGGATGGATCATCAAATTCTGATGCTGTAGTGTGATTTTTCTTTTCTGCTTGAATCCAGTTGCCAGTAATGAGAGGATTTTTTTCCCTCTCAAAAGTGTCATTGTTGTTCAAGCCAAGTGTTTCCATTTTCAATAATGTCAGACCAATTAAATTGAGAATAATATTTACTACTTTTTTTTTTCTAAATTAATGGAAGCATTCTAAATTTAGTAAGTTATAAACAGTGATTAAATGTTTAAATAAAAATTCTTTGTTTGCTCTTTGTTTAGTTTTCTCCAAATTAAATATTTAAACAGTTAAAAAAAATAATTATAATTATTAAACTACTTGTGAGTTACTATTAAATGAAATATTTATAATTTATGTTGCAACACAGTATTCAAATAAAGTAGTTTTTCTTCAATGATAGGTTCTTCCCTCAAACACTGTTTTACTAAGTATAGTTTAGTACAAAAATTTTGTTTAAATACAAATAATATTGATTAACAAATCGATCAAAACACAAATTAAACAGATTCTCCTTGGCACTGTCAGTTAGAGCATGTTTTATCTAGTTAATTTGACCGATTTCAAGTTTCCACTGTAACATATATAATATTAGGTGGTTCAAAAGTCTGTTAACGTTTGAAAATTCAATAATTAATGGAATAATGTAGGGAGAGAGATAAAAATTGACTTGGAAATGATTTGAGGTTTTATTGAAACAAAACAAAAAAAAATGTGGAAAACCAGATACAAGTGCTATTGCTGTTCGGACAGTGAAGGAAAACAGACTAAAACGGCTTCATCTAATCATGAGGAAATTAGTACATGTACAAGTTCTTGCTAAACACTTTGTAATGTTTCACTATTAAAAGTTTATAAAGTACCACAAATACATTGTTTAAGGCATGCAAACTTGTAGGCAAGTGTGGTATAAACACATGATCTTTGACATATTCCCAAAGGAATTAGTTATATGGGGTTAAGTCAGGTGACCTAGAAGGGTAGCTGTGTGGGACCATATCATCGGTTGCACTGAAGCAATCTAATGGTGTAGAAATTTACAAAATTCCAAATTCCAATTGGCAAAACCTCCAAATTTAATTTTCAACCATCTTGTTGAAAAATGAAATTTTGCATATCTTCAACTGAGAGAGAAGCCAAATTTCCAGCATATTAAGGTAGGTAATACCACTCACTGATTGTTTGGCAAAAAAGAACAATCCATAAACCTTTGATGAAGATACTACACAAAAGTTTTTTACTATTGGGGAATCTCTTACTTGTTGAATGTAAGCATGGGGATTTTCCAATCCCAAAATTTGCACATTATGTCGGTTTATTTTGCGATTTAAATGGAAGGTGGCTTCATCACTAAAATGAGTTAAATACAAAAATGCTCATCTATGATGTCGCTGGCAGTTGTTAGATGTTACAATTTGTTACTAGGTTTCAGTGTTTGAATGTCTTGCAATTTACAAAACTTACAATGTAATTCACCCCCCTCCCCCCAATGCAGACCAAATAGTAGATTGAGGTATCCCTGATACAAACAACAAACACGACTAACAAATTATTGACTTGTGTGTGTGTATGTGTGTGTGTGCATGCGTGC
Organism: Argiope bruennichi; assembly: GCF_947563725.1. NCBI lineage: Eukaryota > Metazoa > Arthropoda > Arachnida > Araneae > Araneidae > Argiope > Argiope bruennichi. Next base: position 140,554,564 of record NC_079153.1, on the reverse strand, counting down.
GTGCGTGCGTACGTGTGCGTGTGTAATATAAATGATTATTCCTTAGCTATTTATTGAACATTAAAACAATAAACTTGTGTCATACCAAAAATATATGACATGAGAATTATTCAAAATTATTCTATTTATTCTATGAGAATTATCCAATTATTTATTGGTTTTGATTTTTTCTGTAGAATGGACAGACACTTTTAATGATAGCTGCTCAACAAGGGCAGGTAGCTGTTGTAAATGAACTGTTAGCTCATGGAGCTGATGTAAATGCAGAAGATGTGGTAAGTAATGATTCTCACTATAATGCTGATATTAGATGATTATAATGGAAAACCCCAGATCTTGAAAGTTATATTTACAGTTTTGGTTGAGTAACCTTTCCAAAAATATCTTTATAAGATAATAAATATTCTATGTGATTTCTATGAAAAAACATGAACATTATCTGCTGAGTTACCAAATATTAGCAACATTCCAATGTTTGATTGTTGCATATGCTCTCCTTTTCAGTTTATCTTTGTTAAATGATACTAGTACATAATACAACCAAGATTTGGTACTTGTTAATTATAATAATGATCAAAAAGCACCAATAAAAAATTTCGCCAATTTGGAGATTTTAATCGTCAAACTATATAGCATGTGATTCACACATTCAAAATTTTTCATAATAAATAATAAAGTACTTAAGTATATTTTTATAATTTGGCGAAATTTTTTCTTGGTGCTTTTTGGTTTCCATTAAAACCAAATTGTACCCAGTATTTTTTTTTTCAATGACTTAAAAAAATGGTTTATTTCAAAAACCTAGTGATGAAGAGCCTTGTCCTGATCTTTGTTCATCCTTGTAGCTCTTTTTTCAAGTATATATGACATAAATTCCAAGGGATGTTTATGGCCAGCCAAATCGAATTTCAGAATTTTTTTTTTTTTTTTTTTCTGTTTGTTTAGTGCTATTTAAAATTATTTGGTTGCTGAAATAAAAACTTTTCAAGATGAAGTATTCTTTAGTTATTGTTCTATATTTTTCTGTTGTTTACTAACTTAAAAATATATATATATAAAATAGTGTATAATAAAAAATTCCTTCTTCCTGTCCTTTAGGATAATTGGTCTGCTTTGACAAATGCTGCCAAATCTGGCTTTAAAGAGGTGGTAATAAAATTGTTGGATCATGGAGCTGACATCGAGCATAGAGATATGGTAATATTGATGAAGTATTATACATAATTTGCATGCAAAGTAATTTATATTATGTCATGAATTATTTGTAACCTATATATTTCATAATTTGATTGTTTGAAATGAAAATTTGTATATGCAGTTTCTGTGGCCTAATTACCCACAGATTTTATTTCCAATACTCTTTTACAAGATGCATAAATAAAATCATGAGATGAGTATGTTGCAAATGCTTCTAAATGGAATTATTAGTGGGAAATTTAACAATTTGTTAAAATTTTTTTTAATAAATATTGCTGCAATGTAATAAAATTCATAAGCAAGAAAAATAGCATTTATAAATAATGCATCTCAGATTTTCTTTATTAGCAGTAGAAACTTACCACTCCATAATTTTTATTTAGCTTTTAAAATTTTTATAATAAATAGCAATTTTTATTATTTTACTTCATGAAATTTTTCATCATTTTTTTATTTTAATTCATGAAAAATTAAATTACCTCAGACATTAAACCTTCATACCGAAAACATATTAAAACAGAAATAATTTTGGTTTCATTTTTTTTTTGTCAGTACAGTTAAATGGTTAAAATTCTATTTTGTAGTAGTATTTTTCTTCTTTATTTGTTTAATAACATGTATTTCTAATTTTTAGGGTCAGTGGACACCTTTGATGTGGGCTAGTTATAAAGGTCACTATTATGTTGTTAAAATTCTGTTAGAGCATAGTGCAATGGTGAATGTGGTGGATAAGAATCAATGCACTCCACTTATCTGGGCGTCAGGAAGGGGATTTTTGGAAATTGTTGAAGCTTTATTGGAAAGAGGAGCTAAGGTTTATTCAGGTGACAAAGTAAGTGATATTTTTAAGAAGGGAATGACTTTCATTAAAATTTTTAATATGTTCCTTTTTTTTTTTTTTTTCAACCAATGAAGTTCAAAATTTTTTTACACAGTTATCAATGTAGTTTAACTTTAGATGGCATTATCTTCAACTTAAATACTCCAATTGTGAAATTAGTATATCTATTGTAATTTTTACTGGAAAATAAAACATACTTTTAATTTAAGATTGCATTTTATCTTAATCATGCATTGTATAAAAAAACAAACCTTACAATTAAAGAGAAATTTTTAAATTTATAAAATTAAGGATTTATTTGAAATTTTTCTTGCTTGTTAGAAGATTTATTTTGTGTAATGTATATTACAAGGCAGACCCTGTCTCAGAGAAATTGCAGTTATCTGAAATGTTTATCAGCAGCTAGTATGTATCGATCTAGTGGGAGGCACTGCAAGGGTGGGGATATAGATACTTTGAGTGTCAAGGGTACAAAACATTAGTACATATGCGACAATTTTTTTTTTTTTTAAGAAATATAATTAAGAAAATTAAAAACAGTGACATGTCTCAGTACCACTGACCTTCGCTATGTAATTGTCAACATCTCTACACATTGGCCTGAAAGGAAATATTATCACTGACAAAGTTGATATCCCTTCAGTGTGTTCTACATGATCTGGTAATTGATGGAAACATAATCTATTTTACACAATTCAAAATAAATGTGTGTGTGTGGGGGGGGGTGACTAATAAATGTAACAATAATAACAGAATCATTAAAAGTCAAAATCATAAAAAAATGCACAAAACAGTAGTAAGGTTACAAATTATTCTTACCCAAATGTCATGTGGGCTACATGAAATAGTTTGTACACAGTATATGGGTAAAATAGTTTAGTGGCTAGTATAGAAATTTTGTTTTTTAGTTTATGCAAACGTTTAGGGGCATTTGAATTTATATACAATATTTTAATATTATTTTAATGAAATCTTTTTTCCCACTCATTGTAGTATGGAACTACACCTCTTGTCTGGGCTTGTCGTAAAGGCTATACTGAAATTGTTCATTTGCTTTTGGAAGCTGGAGCCAATGTTGATACAGCAGGAATGGTGAGCATTATTTAGATGCCCCCCCCCGACTTCTCAGTTTCTTTTTAATTGTATCTCCCCTTTATTTTGTAGTTAAATTCTTTTATATTATATTAACTTAGAAAGATCATTAAATTATTAATGAAATAAAAAAGGAAATGCTTACAAATATAAATTTTAGTCATTTTTGTCTCACTCATGCATATTTATACCAAGATTAGATTACACCCATGTCCATAAATTAAGAATAATTTGGAGTCATGCAGAAATCGAACTCTAAAATCACTACACACATCTTCAAAAATCATATGCAAATTGCAGAAAGCCACCAGATGACACTGATAGTACATCACAATGGCGAGAGTGTAAGAGAGTGGTGTATAAGGAATACAGGCAAAGAAGTAAAATTGTTCGCAAGCACTTTATAAGCCTTTCAGTGCAATAACCGCATAATTATGACACAAAGGACGCATTTGGATGATTTTTTTACGTGGTAGAATTATCGGCCGACTGGAAATTTGGCGTACCCAGCTGGAAGTATCTGAGGAACTTGGAATCGCCCAGAGTGTCATCTCCAGGCTTTGGCAACGATTCCAAGATGATGGTAATGTGAGTAAACATTACAGCACAGGTCGCCCCTGAGTTAAACGCCGAATGAGGACCGGTATTTGACAGTTACTGCCAAAAGAAACAGACGGAACACAGCGTCAGACCTGTCTCGTCAGCTCTCTTCAGCACTGGTACGACAGTTTCAAGGCAGACCGTGTACAGACGCTTTGGGCAGATTGGTCTATATGCTCGTAGGCCTGTCAGATGTGTTCCACTTACTGTAATTCACTGTCGCCTGCGGTTTGTCTGGAGTAGATAGCATGCATTGTGGACACCGCAACAGTGGGCTTGTGTGATGTTTTCCCACGAGTCCAGGTTTAGCTTGCAGTCTGATTCTCGCCGAACTTTCATACGGAGAGCGCAGGTACCTGTTATCACAAGAGAACATCACCGACATGAACGACACCGTTACGGTGGTGCAGGATTGCTCGTTTGGTGAGGAATTATTCAGGGTTCCAGAACCGACCTGCATGTTCAAATTGGAACCATGACAGGCCAAATCTATCGGGACGTCATTCTGGAACAACATGTACGTTTGTTTCGGGGCGATATGGGCGCAGAATTCGTGGGTCCGTCCTCACCGTGCAAGCATCGTAAACGAATGCCTTCGGTCTGAGGATATCACCCGTATGGACTGGCCAGCATTCTCATCGGACTTGAATTCAGTAAAACATGTGTAGGACATGCATGGCCGACAGTTGCAACCCGTCAACCACCTTCCTACTTGTCTACCAGAACTTCGGAGAGCATTGCTTAATGAGTGGTGTAATATTCCCCAAGATCAGATTTATAATTTGATACTCAGCATGCCTAAGCTTTGTACGAACTGTATTGCATCGTCTGGGAGACATACTATGTATTAATTATCATACCAACCATGTAATATTGGTTTTTGTAAATCGGGGTTTTTTTTTTTTTTTTTTTTTTTTTGTAATTTGTTTTAGGGAGCAAAAAATCGCCATTTTTATTAATGATATCAAACATTTAGCATCTTTTTTGCTCTTTACCTTTTGTTTAATAAATAGGGTTTACAAATAAGTCACATTTGTTTTGCTTGTGGCTCTTTCTTTTCCAGAACATGCATTATCCTTAATGTATAGACATGAGTGTATATGGTTTCCCTGGCTGTATTGCTTGTGCAACTTCAACTGTATGTTATCACTGTGCTGTAAGTGAGCGTAGAATTCGAAAGTTAAATAATGAAAGAAATCTATTAATTCTGGGCTGGGTGAATTTTATGAAACTATTTTCTTTTTCTTTTTGTCTTAATGCAGTATTTCATGTAATAAATAAGAGGAAAGTGTACCTTCTTTACATTTTTTGTTGGAATGTCGATGATTTTAAAATTTGTTATAAATTTTAAGAAATTAATAAATTATGGGTATAAGGTGCTATTTTTCATTCTGATATTAGTAGCTCATAAAATACGGAAATTCTATATTTATATTTTGTAAATAAGGAAATTTTTACTTTTTTGTTTCAAAGTAATGCAGTGTTGAACTGAGGAAATGTTTTACGTATTTTTATTTCTTTTAACTTGTTTGATGCTTGCAAAAAATGGAATTTTTAAATTTATACTTTTGTATGTTCTTACGGACACTATTTTAATTTTTTCATAATCAGTTAATTTCAATCTCTGTTTGATCTATCGGGTAATGAATTTGAAAAAAAAAAATATTTTTAAGATTTCATAATTTTTGTAATTAATTCTAAATTAGTTTTAAAAGTTGAAAGTAATTAAAAAATATTTCTTTTATTATATGTTAATAAATGTCTCTAAAAGCTGTTTTTATTTTTACTATTTCTTTCTGGTTCTTAAAATTTTAGATAGAAATTATCTTAATTTTTAAAAAACAACCACTATAGTTTTACAAGGTATGTATATCTGAAAGTATAGCTTAGAAATATGGTTTTATTGAACTATTATCCATTTTTACGTAAATTGCAATAGTTGCCTCCACAGAGAACAAAAGAGATTTTAAAAAAATATATTCAAATGAAAGCTAGCATATTTCATTGCATGAATTAAATGCCATCTCATTTAAATTGTACGAATTTTACAGTTATGACATTTTTAGTTTCAATGTGATTTAATTTTGCAGGAAAACAAAACTAGGAAATTAACTCCACTGTGTGAGGTTACTACATTTTATTGATGTTTCTCTTTCGTGTGCATTTTGCTCTGATTTCTGATTTGATTTTATTCTTTTAGTTTTCGTGGACTCCACTTCTTGTTGCAACAAAAGGCAACTATCCCAGCATTGTGAATATGCTTTTGGAACATAAACCAAATGTCAATGCTGTTGATATGGTATAATTCTTTATATAAATTATTTCTATAATATACATCTAATGAATTATTTTTAAAGTGCATTAGTAATTCCGTCCAAGTTTTCATTTTTTCGCTCATAAATTGGTATTTTCAATAGAAATGTCCAAATATTGAATGGTACTTGAATGTGTTTCTAAGTGGAAAAAAAAAAAGCTTGTGTTTTTTAAAAATGGGAAAATTTTGTCTGCATTTTTTTTTCTTTGTATTAAGTGTTTTATGCTTAAGTAAAGTATTAAATTATTTTTTTGTATGTATGGAAAGTAAGTGCAGAGCTTAAAAAGTTAATATTTACTTTTATTACTGGACATGATAGATATAGTATAAAAATGTATGATAAAAGTGCTTAAATTTGAAAGCTATTTTAAGCATCTTAAATGTGCTTAGTTTTAAAAAAAATTTAAAGCATTTAATTTTCATAAAAATTGCAATGAGAACATTTCCCCCCCCCCAAAAAAAAAACATTGAATAGGATAAATAAAAAAACATAGCCATGAATCTTCAGTGAAAGGATCTAGGGCTTTTAGCACATATTAAGATTACACTTAATGACATTCTTTTCCACTTCTTCTTTCATCAACAATGGGCTCCTCATATACTGGAATAGTTATCCTGAAGGAGGCAAATGATTTTAAATTTCTTGAATGCCAGTGCTTGTACACTTGTACTCAGTCTGAAAGATATTGGAACCTGCAAATGAAAATCCAAAATTACATGACTAAAGCAATTCAAATTGATCAATTGATTGCACAATGTGGAGAGAATACACGAGAGATAAAAGAGAACACTGGTGAGATTTATCGTGAACTGTTGTTAAATAAATGTTGATGTTGAACACACAATATATTAAAGGTAGTGAAATTACTATAAATATGAAATGTGCCAAATTGTTGCAATTCGAAAAGTACATGAACTACTTTTATTTTTAGTATTACAGATGATGACGAATTTATTTTAGTTATGCCTTCTAGGTGTATGTTTAACCCTTTATAGGATAAAGAAAAATATACAGATTGGCTCTGACCAACATAAAAATAATCCTGACTAATTTCATTTAACTAGATTCTAATCTTTCTTTCAGTTTTATCTTAGTAGCAGAGCAGATTTCTTTGCAACAATTTTTGCATTCATTATATGCCAACAATATTCATGGGATTCAGATCCGAACTATTCCCACGTCAGTCTAAAACTTTAATTTAGGCCAGGTTTTTTAATATTGGCCTGCATCTATAGGAAGGAAAGTGAGGGAAAATTACTTTTCAAATATCAGTAATATTGTCATTCATGAATAAGTAGGATTGTGCTTGCCAATTTCGACAGGGTGCAGAGCCCCATCGAAAAATGTAATTTCTTTCATCTTTGAAATGATCCTGACTAACTGGATCTAAACACTCCTACAAGATCTTAGTATAAGCAGATGCATTCATTCACAGTACCAGTTAAAAATTTGAGGCATGGTTGAATATACATCCTCAGATCATTTAGCTGGCTAGAAATTTTATAGTGGGTGATATGTAGCGTATGTAGATCATAAGCTTTATGTTTATATCTCTGAAATACTACTTACCATTTCGTCCATGAACTTATATTTGTCCAAAATAATTACTGTGTCCCACTGAACCCCTGTCCATGAGCCTGGTAAAATCATTTCTGCATCATTTTTTTAATAAAAGGGCTGAACTTTAAAAGGTAAAACCTTTTTAAATGTAAAGGGTAAAGGCTTTTTCTTAGGGTGATACATTTGTAGACCACAGTCAAGAAGGCATCTTTGGACGGTTCATGTATTTAGATTAACTCCACAGGCTCTTTAAAATGACATATTAAGATTCTGAGAGACCTTTATTTCAGATATTGATCATCAGATTTTGTAGTTACCCTCTTTCAACCTGATCTGGATATTGTATCAACATTAACAGTTTGATCCTTCAAATATCCTTAAAACAAGTATCACACATGTTTCAGTTGCACCAATTAGCATATTGAGCCATCCTTCCATCGCTTAAAGAATGAGATAAATGACAATTTTTTCCATTTGCTGTTATATTTTTAGAAATGGAATGGCCTGATTCTTAGGAAGGGCTATATGATGCAATAGGAATATGAATTGTAATGTTTCTTGCTTTGCAGCAACTGAAATAATTTAATAGGAATGAAATAATTCATTAACATTACAAATTTTTCTGGGTGTTTTCCCCACCCCTATCACTATATGTGTGCGTGTGTGTGAACTTAAAAATAAATTACGATACTCGAGTTCTTAAAATTTAATAGTAATGAAAAGAAATTTTTTATGATGCCTTTATTCTTCATGTTTCAAACATGCATCAACAATAAAAGCTAAAAAAATCTTTTAGCATTTTTTATATGTGTGCGAATTTTACGGTTTTTTGTTTCCTATTAAAATCTTTTCCTTTCTCTGTATATAATAGTTTGTCCTGGTGGATGATAGAATAATGTACAGCCTATACCAGTGAAGTTAGGAGAGTAAAATTTTACAAAAACTTACTTCTTCAGAATTAGAAGTTCACTAAGAATGGATTTTGTAATATATTCTCCAAAATCTGTACATGATTCATATCACTGCTTGTTGTTTCTCATTCCCTTTGGAAGCATAAAATTTGCTTCCTCTCATATTTTCTTTAAATGTAAGGAAAGTTTGTATTAACTGCCATAGCAACAGAAAATTTTTCTCATTATCTCCTCTTTGAAAGCTTCAAGATAAAACTGTCCAAGGGAAGAAACAAATATATTGTCAATAAATAATGTTTGTTTGTTATTATTCAGATCTGACACACACACACGAAAAGATTTAAAAGCTTGTTACTGGATATGAAGTTTGGAGAAAAGAGCATAACATGAAATAGTTCCCACTCTTCTCAGTTGTAAATTATCCTGCAAAAAAAGCAATCTTACAGATTTTTCCTTGAATGTATTCAGCAAGCCTCATATTCTACACATATTAGAGTATGTTGTGGGAAATATGGGATATATTTTCAACAGCATCAATAAATTGTAAACTGAAAAATATATTTGGATTTTTCAAAAAAAAATAAAAAATGTAGCGGTTTTTTTTTTTTAAATATATATATATATATATATATATATATATATATATATATATATATATATATATATATATATATATATATATATATAACTTAAAACTAGCAACATAGTGAATAGACAAAGAATAGGAATATAATTTTTTAGCAGTTGCTCAGAAAATAAATTCAAGTGTGAGACATTTTTTACAAATACATCTGTATTTTTTTTTAAACAAACTTTTTTTATGAATAATTTTATTTTATTAATTTATAAATGAAAAGAAATCGTATACTTTAAAAAATTTTTAAAGGGTATTTAGGAAAAAAAAAATTCTGACATGATAAATTATCATAGAAAACTAATTGTACAAATAATTTTTCACTTTTTGTTAAATGCAACAGTACTCAAGAGAAAAATAACCTTTTAATCAGATGTAGAATCTGAAATTATTATTGAGAAATTTAAGAAATTGTCAAGTTAATGTCAACTGTAATTTTAAACATGAATTTTTTTAAAAAATTAGTGATAATCTGTGTGCTTTATCTGGCATTGATAAATTTTTCTGAGCTAATATGGCATTCACCCTTTCAATGTCCTCTCCATTCCGCAAAAAGTTTTGGTTTTTCGTCTCATTAGGGAAAAAAAACCCCTCAAACAAGTAAACATTTACAAAACATTTTAAACATTAAAAGCTTTAAAATGCAGAAGAACGCTTGAAGTGCATTACGGCCGCCCTGCTGAAGCTTCACTTGAATGCGCTAGACACATTATGGACGAGGAAGATATTAACAACTGATTAGTTGTTATATAATTTACATAATTGCCTGCAAATTGGAAATGGGCATGACTGACACCCAAAATCTAGTGTATTTTTTAAACCCATTTTTTTCCAAAGATATATTCAATTTAACAGTTATATAAATTTGCAGTAGTATTAAAATTAATTAATTCTAATCTAATAACTAATTTTTAAACTAATAACTAATTTTTTTACTAATAACTCAATTTTTTTAATTTTCAATTTTTATATCATTTATTACTGAATAATGAAATTTGATATTCTCAGCAAGTGATGAAGCTTGATTCAGCCTCTATATAAGTTTATAACCATTTTTAGAATTCACCATATCATATTAGAATATTATGATTAAAATATTAAAAATTGTTTTTCGTCAAAAATTAAAATTAAAAAACAATATTTAAAATTTTTAAGAGATGATTTATGAAATTTCTTAATAAAAACTATGCATTATTACAAAACAGAAGTTATCCTAGGCTTAGAAAATATTTGGTCTATGTATTCATGCAAGTACAAAGGTGCTTAATTTTTTTTAGCTAAGGTCTTAAAAATGCTTTTTCTCTATGTATCCTGTATTACTTCTTCATATCAGTTCAATTTTTTTTTTATCCTTTTAAAAAGCTGAACTTGTCTTGATATATTGTTTAATTTCCTTTATGAAAAATTTCTATGACTCTTCTTACAAGATTTGCCCCAAATGTCTTATTTACATAAATATTAAGCATAACTAAGATTTTTTTTGTTTGTTTTTGTCACTCTCTAGGATGGTTGTACTGCCTTATCCATTGCATGCAAAGAAGGGTATACAGAGATTGCAAAAGCTCTGATGAATACTGGTGCATACATAAATTTACAAGACAGAAATGGCGATACTAATTTAATTCACGCTTCTAAATCTGGGCACTTTTCAATTGTGGATGCATTAATTCGAAAATATGCTGATATAGACTTAGCTGGAGGAGTAAGTTGGCAGAAATTTATCATATTTTGAAAAGAATATGACAATTTTATTTGGAATTTGTCTTTAATCTGTTATGAATTGAATAAAAACGTTTCTTTCAGGATGGGAAGACAGCACTATATTGGGCAATTGAGAAAGGATATGTTGATATTGTGCGCTTACTACTAAGTGCAAATGCAAATACTGAAATAGCTACTAAAGTAAGAATTTTCTTCCTCTTAAAATTATTTTATGTGATATTTCTTTTCGCATCATACATTGTATTGGCTAGTTATGTGTAAATTAACTCTTTCTTATCATTTCTTTAAGAAAAAATGCATTTTATTACTGTGTTTATAATTAGAGATGTTTTAAACAAAATATGGAAAGATCTAGAACTTAATTACATTTTTATTTTCCAAACCGAAAATCAGAAAGTAAAAGTAGATTTCTTTAGTTGAGAAATACAGGAGATTTTCCATTTGCTCTTCTAATTTCATAATAATTGGAACTATGAGGGTAACAAAGGGTAAAAGAGAATGCAATTAAAGAGCATTTTCCAACAAGGTGTGCAGGGTATCTTGTGCAAATATTAAAAGAATGTTGGCCCTTTATGTTCAAGTGTTCCTTCTCCTAATATGAACTATTTTTCTGTTTTAAACTGGAAGGGAAGAATGAGGTGTCTTGTCATGTTATGTGGATTGTATTTTTGGATAACAAACAATTCATCTGCAATGTTAAGCCTTTTTATTTGTCATTTTGTGGGCTCATGTTGGGGTACAGCCTTTGACTGACTCTTTTTTTACAAGTGTTTTTACAAATCGCTCTTTAGTGCATTTTTGCTATACATGATGTTACATTCTGCCCAGCATTGAAATATGAAGTATTTTAAATATATTAAAATTTAACTTAATTAATTTATACTTAAATATATTAAAATTTTAAAAAATGAATGATTTACAAATGAAAACAATATTCTAAACAAATATATAACATTACAATTTAATTTGCATAGTGTCCATTATTTGTAAGATACATATTTTTGAAATGGAATGTGTGAAAACCCCCTTGTCAGTTTTCAATTTAACTACTCTTATCTTACCATCATTCTCACATATTACTTCTAAAATTCTTGCTGTTGAAATTTGCAGGAGTGCAAGTCATTTTCTTTTAATAGCACTAAACATCTTACTTTTGCCTTTTTATCCATTATCTTTTTGAAATTGCCATTTATTGCCAAATTTATTTCCTAAAATTGTAAATGATTAAAACAATCATTTTCAAACGATTTTCCAGATGCTTTGTATACACTTAGTTATATTGCTACCAAGTTAACTCCAGTAGGTCTTTGTTTAAAGCATTCAATACAATCATTTATTGTTTTCCCTGCAATATTTTTACCACTGATGGGCCAATATTGCATTCATTCTAATTTGATGTACTAATCCCTGAGCACCAATATGCAGATACTTCTTATCCACATGTTTAAAAAGTAATCTTGTAAATTTATGTTTATTCAGCAAAATTATTTGATGCTTTACTTCAAATGACAAGTGAGCATTATTTAAACTTCCACCAACTCTGAGTAATGAATTTTTATTAAAAATGGATCTGAAGCTTTTAACTTACTTGTTTTTGAAATGCCTTTGCCTTTTTTAAAAGCACCAGTTTCTTCTTTAAACTCGTTCATTTGAGTTACTCAAGCTAAAAATTCAGTACATCTTTTTGAACTCCCCTGCAGTTAAATAAGTACTCACTTTTTTACAAAATTCAGTAGCTTTGATGTTATTAATAAACTTAAAAATAAAGCTAAATATTTTTATTTGCTTATAAAATTATTTTATGAAATGAAATTGAAAGTTGTAAAAAGAAAGAGTTGATGATGAAATAATTTTTAAGAAGAAAGAGTTCATCAGAAAAATTTGAAGTATAGTCATTAACTGAAAGAGTCACGGCAGTTTCAGTTCATCATTATAAGCTTAGAACCACATGTCATTTTTTAAAAATTCATCTACATTGCAATCTCTAGAAATTAAATCTGCAGTATTGTTTTTGGAGTTCAGTCTTAATCCATGTTAAAATGATTGTTAACCAAATTTTATGAATGGGTAATTGTAGAATTAGAATAATCATTTTAGCTAATCTTAAAGCCGCACATAATTCCAATCTGTGTATGGTAAATTTTTTCAAAGGAGCCGCTAAGCTCTTGCTGCATAGCAGCCTAATTTGAAACTGTTCTAATTTGGTAAAGCATTTTATATAGATAACAGCAGCATGGGCATGAATTGATGGACTAGAAAAAGCTATATAATTCTCATATATGCTATTCAGGAAGTAGAATGTATACTATATTTTTTTCTTTGTGCTATTCAAAAGGAAAAGAAAAATACTATAGTACAAGTATATTACTAGTGTTAGAGAAACAATTCCATAATTTATTATTTTAGACATGTTCCATAATATATATATGATTTATAGTTCAGAAAATAAAAAAAAATAGTGTTAATATTATAATTGATGGTATATGAATGATTATAATTATTCTGTTGAAATAAATTCATGTTAAACCTTCTATATCATGATCAAAACTTACAAAATTTTATATCATGCTGCTTTATTCTTCTATACTTGCATTTAATGTGTAACATCATAATCGTTTCTTGAATTTCTGTTGCAGAATATTAATTTTGAATATTATTAGAACTATTTTTAACCAATTATTTCTCAAAAATTTTACTTTCTTTCATTTATTTTAATATATCTGCTAATGTTTGACTATTTCATTTAAAAAGAATTACCATTAATCCATATCAGAAATTTTTGAGTTTTTTTTTTTTTTGCTTTATCTAATTTTCAGGATGGTGATACAGCTTTATTAAAGGCTACACGAAACAGAAATGCAGAGATTGTACAGATGCTTGTAGAGAAGAAATGCAAGGTGTCCGCTGCTGACAAAGTAATGTAATTTATTTTATTTTATTTAGCTTTAAATCATTTTAAATATACAAAATTGAAGTTTTAAGAAAAATACAGATGATGTGAACAGCGGGTTTGTACTATATAATCATTTCCATTCTTGATGCTCTAGATCTAATTTCATTACCGATTTGTGACTTGATTTTCAGTAAATGTAAAATAATAATGTTGGAGTATGTTGATCAATTTATATTATTTTAGATTTAAATTAATGACATTAAAATTTGTCTTGACTAAAACCTATAAAATATGCTTACACCATTATGTTTAAATAAAACTTTCCTGCCCAAAAGACAATTTTTTGATACTGCATTATGATATTTGTCAGAATCATTAAGTATAATCCACACATTGCTTTAATATTATTTATGGTGATCTTTGATTCAGAACTCAATGTTTTTCCATGGGGAGTTCAGAAAATTTTCTCTCAGAATTTAAAAATGAAATTTTTCTATGCTGTTTATTCTAAAATTTGAAATTACTTCTGAAAGTTAAAATTTTGTTGAAATACCATACTAGAAAAATGTTTTAACTTAAATGAAATGTTATAGTTAAAAATAGTAATAGGATTAAATAAATTTAAAGTGAAATATCTGAATCAACAAGTGCCATATTCATTTCTTTTAAGAATTTAACAAGACTATTATAAATCAAAATGTATCAAAACTTTATCTGATGCATAAACCTAAACTGTTGCCTAAATTCTGGATCCAATCTAAGTAGTACTGCTATTTTTTATGGATTAGATATGACAAATTCTGGATAATATCATAAACTATTATCTATAATCTAGAAAAGATAATGTAATAATAAATTTTGTGAATACAACCAAAAAAATTGAAAAGCTGTGAACTTGTTTATTAGCGAGATATTGGTAATAAATTCTTAACATGTAATGTGATCTATTAATTTCCTTGATTTAAGTCATAAAGACTGTATTTGATACCTTTTATTGAGACATGGAAATATCTATTTCCTGGCTATGAAAGACATGAAAAATGCCTTTAAATAGTTGCTAGATTTCTTAGTTGTTTGATTCCAAAATATTTTAATTAGCTTCGAAATATTCATTTTTTTCTAAGAAGATTTAATTGCATGAAATTTCAAAGATAATCAAGTTTAGCTAAATTAATTTCTTTTTCATTTCTCTGTAATTTCCATTGCATGGAATTTGTGCTGTTTGTTCATGGTGTGCAATGCTTTTCAGGCATCTGTGTGATGCATTGTTTTATTCTCTGAAAAACTAATTATACTAATTTTTCCAATAAAAATGTCTTATGTAATTTTTGCCTAGTAGGGTGCATGAGTAATGATTTCTTATGTATTGCTTCATAATATTAAAATAAAAATATAGGAATCTGAATATTGCACACACAGGTAGTTCACAAAGTCTCTTTAGAATTTCAAGATTTTAGTACTGTTGAATCATGAAAAAATTTGTAAAAATCATTATAATATGAGTAGTAGATATTGAAAATTTTGCTTCATTTAATACACTTCTGCATGGACACCAACAGTTACACAATGCATTTTAAGACTTTTTTTTTCCTTGCCATGCATATGATAAAATAGCATTATTATAAGCAGTAAATTAAATGAAAATTTTAAGTGTTTTTTTTTTAATATAGTCATTTATTTTCATTCAGTACATGTCTTACCACAATCTCATCTGAAAGATACACATCTTATAATAGGTTTTGTATCAGGGTGGCCAACTAAGCGGGAAAACTGGGAATTGTCAGGGAATTCAGTGAGATTGGGAAAAATCAGGGAAATTTATTTTAAAACTGGAATTTTTTTATAAATTTGTAATTCTTATTGAAAGTGAAAATTCTCTGGTAATTTATTTTTTAAGTAAAATGAAGCTCGATTGGCAACTAATGAAAATTATTCATTATTAATCATTCATTTAGATAAAATTATTTAGATTGAGCATTTGTTAAAACAGTTTAGGTACAATAAATTGGTTTGGTGTAAGAATGGAAAAGATTAACCACCATATCTACTTTACTTTATTCATATATATATATATATATATATAATTTTACCCTGCCTTTTTTTTTTTCGAGGGGGGGAGGGTTGCAGGAAATCAAGTTATCGACATAATTAATGAAAATGTTTTTTCTTTTGCTTTATATGAAAAAAGGCAGCCTAACAAAGACCCCCAACTCCTATCATTGTTATGATTTTAAACTTTAAGTGACCTCTTTTGTTTAAAAGTATATATGTAATATGTATATAGGTTTTACCCTTTTTTTCTTCCTTTGAAATCAAGTCAATTCTACCATATGTTATGAAAGCATGAAATTTGAATACTAATATTCAAAACTATTTTAAAGTAGATGTAAAACATTGTCCCATTATTATAATTTCAAAACAAATTATTGTAATCAAATCAGTATTTTACAATAATTAATTTTTTTCCACTTCTTGGAGATTTTTGTTGAATTATGAAGTACTGGATATTACTGCTAATATTTTCTTAAAACATTTTTTTATTATTATTATTTTTAATCATTATGAATACAATCCCTTAGTAAATTTTACATATGGGCGGACATTATGGAGACATGGATTGGACGTTATTGTTAATATTTTCTTTTTGGGATTTTGTAAAACAATTATGTGTTGTTTGAAATTCCTCACACATTCAACAAAATGCTCTTTAATTTTCAAATAATATTAAACACTAGAAATTAATTTGTTTGTTACTTTATAGGTACACTTTTCTCTTGTAATTTTCTCCAAAATTTTTTCAAAAGGCAAAGGCAGCATTTTTCATAAATATATTTTAACTTATGTAAAACAGCTGACCACAAAAGTTTACAACATGCTATCTTTTTTTTTATTACTTTTCTAAAACATCTTTTTATCTAAAAAAAATATTGATAATCACTGATTTCTATTATTATTTTTTCTCTAGTTTATGGGGGAAAGCATTTAGGTAATTTTTTTTTATTATTATAATTGGTGTGCTAAAAGTCAATGCAATTTTTAATATCATTGAAGAATTTTTCTCATTTTGATGCAGAGATTTTATTTTGTATTTATAAATCATTGTTTAGTCGTCATTCCTGTGTTGCTAGTTTATGGGGAAAAGCATTTAGGTAATTTTTTTTTATTATTATAATTGGTGTGCTAAAAGTCAATGCAATTTTTAATATCATTGAAGAATTTTTCTCATTTTGATGCAGAGATTTTATTTTGTATTTATAAATCATTGTTTAGTTGTCATTCCTGTATTGGTGAATAGTATGGTTAAGAGAGAACCCACTGGAAGAAACAATTTATTTCATTCTTAAGCACACTGCCATTGTGCATTATTTTAGTATTACATCTTTCATGAGTAAATCTGGCAAAAAGTTCTGAGATATAACTGATTGGCGAACTGTCAGTCTAAAATTGCATACATTTTTTAGTGTTGGTTAATATATTTGCAAGAAAAGGGGAAATGTTTACACATTTGTTATCGGAAATTCATTAAGAAAAACTGTTTTTTTTTTTTTCTTTTCTCAGCATTACATTTTTATTTTACATCGATTTTAATTAAAAGTGTAGAACGATTTTTCTCTTGCAGTTAAGAATACATTTGATAATAAATAAATAAAAGAAAGGAAGGCAACATAACTTTGAGGATATTATATATATCTGAAAAAATTTAGGGAATTTTCTTAAAAGAACTTGGAAATGTCAGTGAGAAGTCAGAGAAATTCAAACAGCAGAACTTATGGCCACACTGTCTACTGTTCTTAAGGAGTAGTCGGCTTTCTTTTTTCTTCAGTGGCCTTTTATCAATAGGCCGCCTAAATAGGGCACTAAAATTTTTTGCTATATATGAGTTACTTGTGACAAATTTGGTTAAATTGCCTTTTCAGTAATTTTTTCAAAATTGTAAAGAAACATTGTGAATTATTTACATAAAATGCTAATAAGAGATGTAAATTATAATTAGTTCTAATATTTTTCTATTTGTGATAGTATTATATATTTATTTTCGTTCCATCTGTATTAAATATATGCTATTTTCGTAATATATATAAATAACAATAATGCAAATAATATAAATAAATTTTCATTTTGCCTGAATTACTTATTACTTAATCTAGCATTTCAGCATATTAAAAATTCTTTACAGAAAGGTGACACGGCATTACATATTGCTATGAGAGCTAGAAGTAAAGCTATAGTGGAAATTTTACTTCGTAATCCTAAAAATAGTCAGCTTCTTTATCGACCAAATCGTGCAGGAGAAACTCCATACAACATTGATTCTAATCATCAAAAGAGTATATTAGCGCAAATATTTGGAGCCAGTAAGTAAAATTTCATTTTCTATATCTCATAATTATATGCATACATTTGATAATCAATCATATTTCTAGTAAGTTCCTTATTTTTCATCTTCTTGTTTGCATTTATGTGCTTTAAAAAGATATTTTTATGTGTCTAAAATTTTAAATGCTTAGTTTTATGAAATACAATGCCTTACCATTGTAAATTAATAGGTGAAGTTAATCAACTCTATATGGGAATTAGAATGAATAGATTGCCTTTATTTAGATGGAAGAAAACAATGAAGACTTGACATCTGCATGAATTTGTTTTCTTAAAACAAAAGAGAGATTTTTTTTTACAAAAGAATTATTATGAGTAATGAAAAGTGGATTTTGTAATAAAATTATAAATACCAAAGCGCATAGATTAATCCAGACCAACCATCGACATAAGTTGCAAAAATGAATATTCATGTCAAGAAAGTTGTTACTATGTGTATTTGATTATGTTACTATGGTGGGATTGAAATTATTAAGAGGAGTTTATTAATTATTAGGAGTAATTTATTACAAGCTTCTAGAACCTGATGAAATTGTTACAGCCAACAATCAAATTAAGTGATGTTCTGATGAAACGATGGACCAAAGAAGGAGGGAAATAATGTAGTAGTATGTCATTGCTCATCCATATACTGCAAAAAAGAAGTCCAAGAATTTATTTATACCTTAGACTGAGAAGTCCAGTGTGCTGTGTATTCTCCAGGCATGGCTCCTTCTTATTACTACTTATTTAGGGTGATGTCATCATATTTGAAAGCCAATAGTCATGAAAGTTGAAAGTGTGTGAAACTGGCGCAATGTTTGCTTTGCATTGAAACCAGAAAAGCTTCTATCTTGAAGGTATTCATCATCTACCTAGGCTTTCATCATGCATTCAGCATTCAACATGTAGGGTAAAAGACCATAGACAGTACTGTCAAATATTTCAATTATTAATCTTTGTGACTGTATTTTCTGTGAAGAAAATATCATTCTATTCTGTAGCCTTTTTTAAAGCCATTTATTTTTTACAAAAGCATGAGAAAATGTACCTAATTTTTATCTATCAAAAGAATATCATTAACCTTCATTTTAGGAAAAGTTAAATTAGTAGTAATTATTTGCTGGAAAGACAATGAATTTATATTGGCATGTTGCGATTTGTGAATTTTCCCAAACTGCAGTCTGTGAATCTGTTTAATCAGTATATAAACCTGTTTAACAAATCTAGTATTTTCAGCTCATAAATAAATGGATTTTTGAAAAATGTGCAATGGTTTTATTCATCAATTAAAGTTGCAGAATTGTGATTACTAATAAGTTATTTGTTTCTTATAGGACGGCTTAATACCAATGAAGACAGTGAAAATCGCTTGGGTTATGATCTTTATAGTAGTGCCCTTGCTGACATACTGAGTGAACCTAGTTTAAACATGCCTATATCAGTTGGTCTTTATGCTAAATGGGGAAGTGGAAAGTCATTTTTACTTAAGAAATTGGAAAGTAAGTAAGTTTATTAAAATTTAACTGTAAAAAAATGTTTATATTAAGTTTTTATAAAAAATATAAAATATGTTTTTGTTTATTTTGATTTAAAAACTGTTATGAGATAATTTTAAAAAGTTGCAAACTTAGTTGATTCATCACATTAAAAATAAATTTACAAAGTTGTAAACATCATAAATTCATAAGTTCTCAATGTGTTGGTTTTCAGAAATGTTAACAATATTTGCTCGTTTAGAAGCACATCTGATATTTAAAATCTGTAATCATTTTCATTTTGAACTCATCTGTGTTGGAAGAACACATATTTGGAATTATATCAGTTGCATTGAATCTTTTATTGAATTTCAGAAACCAACTAATAAGGGAGAAAGTTTAGTGAGCAAATGAATGAATTTACTAATATAGTTTTATCATCAGAATTATAGACATCATTTTCTGAACCAAATCCATCAATTGTTGATTATCTTGTCTGTCTGAAGATATTTGAAAGCTATATCTCAAAACACTACAAGTTAGATAAATAAAATTTAATATATGTTCTTGAATATTAAAACTGTCGAATTGTGTCAAAAATGAGGTCCATTTGCAAAAAAAAGTCATAATACCTGTTCTGTACCATGAAGCATTTTAGAATATGTGCCATATTGTATAGAAGATTGAGAGGATACTCCTACTGATTGCTGGATAAGTTTAGTAACTATCATGCTGTGTTAATTTGTGTTCAGTTGTTGTATATTGATAAGCATTCAATGGTAATGAAAAAGGAAAAGAAAGAAAAAAAAAAGTTATTATTTTTTGCACTTTTTTTTTTTTTTAATTTGGTGATTTTAAGTTTTATTTTTCTGTTTCCATTAGCTACATCAATAGTAATGATGAAATTCATTTATACCTTATCATGCTCTGATTTTGAAGTTTCAGCATGCATTTATTTGCACCTCTTGTGTCATTCAAGAATTTTTTTAAACGGTGATTGCCGCAGTGCTGTCTTTTGCTTAACATAAATATCTGTTTTCACATTAGCAAGAGCATCCATATACCTTAGTTTTTAAAAAAATTATCCTAAATTTATAGTTTGAAATAGAAAGATATATTGATTTTGGTGAAGTTGGTTTCCTCTATACTCTACATTAAATGTTTTTGTTATTTTTTTAATGAAAAACTTTAATATTTTTGTTGCAAATTTCTGAAAACCAATACTAACTATGTATTGCTCAACATCTGAGATACTCTTTGGTTTCTGTTGATAATGAGAAACTTGCTTTTTCAGACAGATAACTACATGTATTGAAAAATGTTTGAATAATGCCTATAATACTTGCTCTTGTTGCGAAATATTGTTTTGTTGATTCTTTAAATGCATTCTCAATCTTTTCTAATATTGCAGACGATTATGAATATGTATTTTACATAGTACTTTTTTTCTCCTTTAGATGAAATGAGAAGTTTTGCTATTCAATGGATAGAACCAATGTTTGAATTTACTAAATTGGTATATTTAATAATATTGTTGTTGTCTCTTATGGTTGGCTTCATACTTGTATTGAGTACCAAAAACTGGCTTTCTGGAGCTTATCTGAGTGTTGGCACATTCCTTTCTGTGATAATTTTTCTTGGTAAGACACATTATTTAATTTTTAATATTGAATCAGACATTCATGGAAATCCAGTTTAGGATGTAAAAGCTTGATGTTTGAATGAATGGAATGAATAAAAAGAAGAGGGAGGTTTAAATTAAATTTGAAAATGTTTTATCTCAATACATACACCTGATATCATTTTCCAATGACTATTATACTCATAAATGCTATTTTTTAATGTATTTCAAGATTCAGTTGCCTGAAAGTGTATCTTTTTCCTTTTTCAAATTTAATTTCATCTCCCTTTTTAGAAAATCAAGCATTTATGAAACCATTTGAAATTGCAGAATAATGTTTTTAGAATAAAAATCTTTATTATTTTTTTTTCTGCTGTTATGTGTATATATAAGCTGAATTTTGTAAAAAAAATAATTCAGAGAATTTTTTTTAGGTATTTCCTTTTATGTAACACATACTTATGTGAAATTCCAAAGATTTCTCTCAAATTAAAAAAAAAAAAAAAAAATTAATCTAATTTTGCACTTTAAAAAAAATTATTCCTGATTTTATTGAATTACTATGAACTCATTTTCACTCTTTTAGATACTAAAACATTTTAATTTAAACTTTAGATAAGTAATAACCCAAATTAATAACATTTTTTTAAAATATAAAATTCGATGTCCTTGACTTCCTGCTAAAAACTTCCAACTTTGCCTTCCATCCCTTATATAGAAATATATCCTTGTGCATATTTAAAGGCCGGTATTTGATTGGATGTAAAATATTACTTATAAATTTGTTTGAAAGGAGAAAAAAAAAGGTTTTTATTTTTCCAAAGTATCTGTTAGTCATTTATATGCTTCCACATTATTTGCTTTAAATTTAAAAATGTATGGTTTCTTGTTACAGTATACTTATATATGAAAGATTTGAACTTTTATCTTCTGTATATTGCATTGCATCGTTACGTTCCCCCCTCTTTCCTTAAAGAAAGAAAATTAACTATTATTTAAAAGAGCTGATAGATTTGAATTGTTGCTGTAAAGTAAGCTAGCATTCGCATAGATTAGACATTCTGTACTAGAATGTAATGTTTCAAAAATATCCATCATGTGGAATGCATAATTTAAAGGATACATGAGATAGTGTCAGAGATTTGTGTGGAAAAAGATGCAATGCTGGACATTATTAAATAGATTGAGCATAAATAAAAAGATGGAATTGTATTGTAACAATGAGTATTTTATTATGAGTTTTAAATTATTGAGTGTTAATAAACAACCTCTAGATTCTCATTAAATGTGGTTATATGGCTATTTTTGTATAGGTGGAAAAAAAGTGTATTAAAATTTTATTAATGTACCTATATGCACATGTTAGTAGTTGTGCATAATGGGATGGTGCTGAGATATGTATAACATTGATTGTGTTAAAAAAGAAAAAAAAATGGTGTAGAATTGCTGATATAAGAGGTTAAAAAAAGGTTTAAAACACTGATTGGGTAATGTCACAATGAGAAAACTTCATAAGGAATACAGAGTTTTTCTAAACAACATAAAAATTCTTGGTTAGCCATTTTGTAATTGTTTGAAATTCATCAAAAACTTAATTATTAAACAGCTATTGCACCTTGGGCAACTGAACTTGTTTCATAATTAAAGAGTTTTACTTATACTTACAATATGTTTTGAGAGTTATTTATATTTCTTGCTAACTACCATTGCCAAACAACTTTATTAATTTAGTTGTTGTTGTTAATTGTGTTGCTAATTTTTACTTCTGCAGATTTTTTTTTTTTTTGTGTGTGTGTGTGTGTACAAGAAAATTGTATTCGAGGTCTATTGCACAAATATACATCAGACTATGAATGATTTTTGAAATTTGAATTCTTTTTTTTATATGCAAGTAGTGACAGTAATACTTGCTTTTATGTATAAATTAGTCAACAATAGTTAAGGAAGGGTGGAGCTTGTCCTTTCTTTTTATTTTCTGCCATAGTTTAAAAACTTTTTTATTTAGTATTGCTTTAACTAGAAAATACGTCAAATGAAAATATATAATCTGTTAAATGTTAAATTATAAACTATTAAGTTTCTATGATTTTGCATTGTATTAATAGCAGTAATAGCTACGACTAGTTATGATGTCATATTCTAACTGTAATTTTTTTAATTTTATAGAATCAGTTAAACTGAAATAATTTCTTTTGCTGATTTCATTTTGCATAAACAAGTCCCAGAATATTGATTTATTCTGTCGCATCCATTTGTAATTTGGCGATTAAAGTATCAATAAAAATAATTTTTTATTGACTATTGACATAGCATTTTTAGTGTATATTAAAACATATTATTTTTTTTATCCGAATCTTCCCATTGGACCAAAGATTTTAGAATATTATAAAGGAGAATGTCAAAAACATTATTTGCATAAAAATTAAAACAATAAACATTCCAGCACACTTTACCAAGGTGTGTTTACTCGGTGCCTTTTAATTGTCCATTGTAATGTGAGTATGAGACTGTGATGAGTATTTCATTTATGTAAATTGATTTTCGCTCTTATTATTTCTGCTTATGATATTTTGAAAATGAGTATCAATAAATAATAATAAAATTTACTGGATTCGATGAAAAAATTTCCTATTGCCATTTTTATAAGTATTATTTATATCACTAATGTGTAGCACCTACAACTCTCTCGCCAGCTTTTTTTTTTTTTTTTTTTTTTACAGAGTTAATCTGTGTACATCATGTAACTTTAGTAGTCTTTCCAAGAATCACTGAGTCAAACTTTATTGTTTTTTAAAGTGAGAAAAACCAAATGCTTGAAAGTTTTTTTATGTTTTTTTTTAAATTTATGTATTTTATCCTATTTAAAGCATATTGTTTAGAATGAAAATTAATATAATAGTGTGTATAAAAGTAAAGTGTGTAAACATGAATATCTCATGCATGTTATATACTAATGCATGAGAAATATAATTATATAAATCAAAATTGAAAGATAAATTAATATTATTAATATATTTTTGGCAAACATAAACCATGTGATTTCAAAAACTGAAATTAATGTTCATTTATTTTTTGTTGTGAAACTGCTATTTCCTAAAAAAAAATTTTGATTTCAGGTGGCGTTATTTATTTCAATAAACATTATGATCTTTCCTGGGTTTATAAGCTGAGCTTGTACCTGGCAAATCAACTTAATTCTTTGAGAACTCTTTTATTTGTTATATTTTGTAATCCCCCAGCCAATAAATCAGAAAGTGATGCTGATCCAGTAAGGTAAGATATTATTTTAGATTTTATGAGTAAATATGCATATGTGTGATAAATTATATTTTAAGTTAATGCAGTAGTTTTGTTTGTATTCTTGATATTATCACAAACTGTTATTTTAATCCCTTTCTTTTAATAAAAATTCATTTGGTTTTATGAATTAAAATTGTTAATTATGTCTTTCAAAGGTGGGACTGATCCAATCATAAAACAATGTTTTTTTCCTTTCAATTAAAGTAAATATATTCCATTCTTCAAATCAGAATTGTAAATGATATCTTTACTATAGTAGAGTTTGTATCATTAAGTCATTCATAAATTATTGTTTTGATTTAAGACATTCATCTGAATTCTTCACATATTTCTAACTAAGATTTTGAATTACATCTTCAACTTATCGACGAAACTATAAGCTTTTTATTCATTGTCTCAATAAGTTCGATTAAATTTGTCAATTTGGCTTTTTATATTTTATCATATGAAGTATATGAGGAAGTATTCTAATCATTAAAAAATTTAAATCTGAGGACTACAGCGTGGGGATTTCAATGATTCTCCATGTTTTTAACCTGTCTAATTTTCTTTTGAATGCCAGGTGCTGAGTTAACTTGTAATTTGCAAAACATCTAATGAAAAAACTCTGCAGATACTGTTTATTATTGAATTATCTTTCGGGAAATCAGCAGGAGTGGTCTCCCAAAGACTTTCACATGTACTCTCTAATAAAAGCATTATTTCCCCCCCCCACATTCAAATTGTGGACCTTGGGCAAGGTTATGAATCCCTTGTGCTCAGATTTTTATTTTCAGTTCCATACATGAAAGTTATGTGCTTCATGGACAGTAAAGAAAATTGGTATTTGTGTATCGATTTCATTGGATTGCTGAATACAGTTACAAAGTATCAATCTTTGGCAATTTACTCCCCACCCCCATGATTAATTGCTGAAGTGATGTGAAATAAATAATTGAATATGCATTTTAGATGCCGTTTTTTCTGACCTATTGAAACCAAAATAAAACTTCTAATGTATTCACAAGATCACATATCAAAATTCAATTATTTAAATCATTACGTTTTTGAGTTAATACCTATATTTACAAGCATACGAAAATTCAGACCAATAGATGGTCTACTCTTTTACAAATTTGGTTCAAAATTTGTTGAGAATCTGCATTTCAGATGCTAAAATTACAAATCAAATTCCATTTAATTTCAAATTTATGTCTTTGAATTATTATATTTACATGCATACTAAAGTTCAGACTTACAGAGAGTCAATCTCTTAATGGATTTGGTTTCAAATTTGATATGGACTATATGTTAGATGCTAAATTTTTGCATGAAATTTAGGCATCTAATTCTTTACCTTTGGTAGCTTGCTTGATATTTTGTAATTGGACAGCCTTTCAGACAGTTTTCATCTGAATTAATTTCTCACAAAATTTGTTTGAAATAAATTATTATATAAAAATTATATATCAAATTTTATCCATCTACACTCATAAATTAAAACTCTATAAATTAAGGATAATTCAGAGTCACGTGGAAATCGAACTCTAAAATACATATATCACCTGTAAAATGGCTACACACATCTTCAGAAATCATGTGCAAATTGCAGGAAGCGACCAGATCACTCCGATAGTGCGTCACGATGACAAGAGTGTAAGAGAGTGATGTATAGGGAATACAGGCAAAGAAGTAGAATTGTTCGCAAGCGCTTTATAAGCAAGCCTTTCTGTGCAATAACCGCATAGTTATGACACAAAGGACGCATTTGGATGATTTTTTTACGTGATAGAATTATCGGCCGACTGGAAATTTGGCGTACCCACCTGGAAGTATCTGCGGAACTTGGAATCGTCCAGAGTGTCATCTCCAGGCTTTGGCAACGATTCCAAGATGATGGTAATGTGAGTAAACGTTACAGCACAGGTCGCCCCCGAGTAAAAATGCCGAATGAGGACCGGTATTTGGTAGTTACTGCCAAAAGAAACAGACGGAGCACAGCATCAGAACTGTCTCGTCAGTTCTCTTCAGCCACTGCTACGACAGTTTCAAGTAAGACCGCGTACAGACGCTTAGGGCAGATTGGTCTATATGTTCGTAGAATTGTCAGATGTGTTCCACTTACTGCAACTCACTGTCGCCTGCGGTTAGCCTGGGACATGCATTGTGGACGCCGCAACAGTGGGCTTGTGTGATATTTTCCCACAAATTCAGGTTTAGCTTGCAGTCTCATTCTCACCGGACTTTCATATGGAGAGCGCAGGTACCCGTTATCACAAGAGAACATCATTGGACGACACCTTTACGATGGTGCAGGATTGCTCGTTTGGGGAGGAATTATTCTGGGTTCCAGAACTGACCTGCATGTTCAAATTGGAACCATGACAGGCCAAATCTATCGGGACGTCATTCTGGAACAAATGTACGTTTGTTTCGGGGTGATATGGGCGCAGAATTGGTGGGTCCGTCCTCACCGTGCAAGCATCGTAAACGAATGCCTTCGATCGGAGTATATCATCCGTATGGACTGGCCAGCGTTCTCACCGCACTTGAATCCAGTAACGTATGTGTGGGACATGCTTAGCCGACGAGTTGTAGCCCGTTAACCACCTCCTACATGTCTACGGGAACTTCGGAGAGCATTGCTTGATGAATGGTGTAATATTCCCCAAGATCAGATCGATAATTTGATACTCAGCATGCCTAGGTTTTGTATGAACTGTATTGCATCGTCTGAGAGACATACTATGTATGAATAATCATACCAACCATGTAATATTGGTTTTTGTAAATATATATATATATATATATATATATATATATATATATATATATTTGTAATTTTTCGCAATTTTTATTAATGATATCAAACATTTAGCATCTTTTTTGCTCTTTACCTTTCGTTTAATAAATAGGGTTTACAAATAAGTCACGTTTGTTTTGCTTCTGACTCTTTCTTTTCTTGAACTTGCATTATCCTTAATTTATGGACATGAAAATGCTCCGAGGATTTTCAAAATAAGTTTGTAAGCAAAATTTAAAAAAAAAAAAAATCGCACTTGAGAAGGTTTAAAATTGGAGATTCATCAAAATCTTTAATGGAAATTGTTTGATGATTACAATACTTTCCATTTGTAGATTATACATACATAGAATTATAAAAGGAAGAATATGATTTTTTCAAACATTTTCCTACAGAAATTTTATTTGTAACTTCAAAAATAAGCTTTCAGGTATTAGTGAAAATCAGTCTGTAAAAGGAAATTAGAAACACCATTGGCATTCGTTATATACATATTTTTTTTATTTTATACTACTTAACGATAAACCAGTACTTAATCAAAATCTTGTTTTCATGTATGTATATAAAAAGCATAAAATTCTTCTCTTGAAAATTAATTTTATCACTTTTTTTTAAGTTAACTAATTTCTTGTTTCATAGCTCTTAGAAAACAAGCATAAAAAAAACTTTACATTACTAAGTTACTAAAAAGTAACTTTACATTAAAAAATTTTATTGCTATTTCTTCTACCATATAAAGTTATTGTGTCATATAAATTTGTGGGATTATTGCAATTATAACATAAGAAACAATAAGAATTTATAACATAAGAATTTGTTTGTTTTTTCTTCTGAATATGTCAAAAATTTATCTGTATGAAAGTACACTGTTATTTGTCTTTGAGAAGTAAGACCAATCAATGACCTTTAAAAGTTGTTTCTGTCTCTTCTAGAATTTTTAAAATTATTCTCACTAGAGAAAGATCAGTTATTGATCATCGACATTTTGAAATACTCTTTGATGTAGGTTGAAAAAAGGAAATAAATAAATAAAACATAATTTGGCAAAGTTTGGAATTCATCATCTGGTCCTCTAACAAAAATAATTCAAACAAGTTTTTATAAATCTGCAGTCTCTTTGGAAATGTTTCTTTTGGAACAAAATATTTTGTAAATAAGTCAATGGCCAAGATATAAATTATTCTCACAATGTTTTTTACTAAAATATGATTAACTATCAAATAAAAAAGAAATCAGAATGAGAAGATTTTGTCCAATTTGTTTAAAATTGCTTGGCCACAAATCATAACCAACTTGGTCATGATTTTACAATACAAAAGGTGACATAGGATACACATGAAGCAAAAATTTAAAATATCTTTAATGTCTCATTCCATACATATTTAATTACAATATTGCAACATTATTTTCTTAATAGCAGACTTTTTGAATAGTTTATGTTCAATATGAATATATGCAAGTTTGTAACTGTTTGTCCTTAATTAATTTTAAATATGGTTAATGGTAAGTTTTGGGGGAAAAGATAATTAATTTATCTATTATACAATGTTAATATCTTCTGATGTTCCTTATTTCATCTTAACAAGATAAATTGAAATCTTTATCCAACTGAATTTCTTGATCATCATAAAATTTAATTTTTCAATGCAGAGGTCATTTGGATAGCTGATAAAATAATATACAATTGTTTTGAAACCTTGTTGTGTCTTAAAATTATTTGCTGCAATGTGTACAGGTTTTAAAAAATTTGTTATTTATTAAGAATCCAGTCTTTAGCATTTCTTTTGGGAACAATGATCAATTGATTTATATTGATTTCCATTTTGTATGTTCTTTTCTAGTAATTAAATGATGAATTTTTAACAATTTTCATTTTTTTTTTTTTTACATCACAAAAATCACAATTTTTCAACATAAAAAATACACTTATAAAAAAAACTCCTACTATTTTTTTAATGGGAAAATTTTTCAAACAGATACAGTTATCTTTGTCCATGAAACTGTGTACAACAGGAAAATTCTCTTGCAGTGTAAAAATACCATGATTTTTGACAGTTGTATTCCTTCAGTTTTAGCATCTGGAGTAAGAACATAATTTTGTGGTTGGGAGTTGGTTACATCAGTTGACTATTCTCTATAAATTCTTAAATTTTTCTCATAAAATTAAGAAATTTTATATAATTGGAAAGCATCTAAATTTTTTTTTTTAGAATTTATGAATTTGTAAATTTTTAATCCAACAATGGAAGCAGTCTCTTTTATTCCTCTAAAATAGTATATCAACTGATATAACACTAGCCGCCTTTGGCGACCAGCCGGTTCGCCAATCTTAATGTTCGTTAAAATTTTAATAATTAAATATTTTATGCAATTTCTACTTTAATAGCTTCTTTATCAAAATATTTTAAAACTTCAAATTTTGATTATCATATAATTCATTCATAATATTATAAAGGCCTTCAGTCATAACGTAATATGTATCTCTCTCATTTTCTGTTAGCACATGTAGAATTTATGCTTTAAATTAAAGTGGAAAGAATTTATCTTCAATTAATATAATAATATTTTTTACTGAAACAAAGCATTTTTTTATAATCTGATTACTGAAAATAGAGTCACTCAGCGTTTAAACTTTATGGGCACTAAAGAATATCTTTTTAAATTTATGTAATATCTCAAGAGTTTGTCAACAAAATTTTCTTAGATTCATTATGAGCAGATCGATTCATTAACAATGTTTAAATTTAAATGCATCAAACACTAAGAAAATAAAACGAATCGTTTAAAATAAACGGTTGAAAACAGGTTTTTAAAAAACTACTTAAAAAACGATGTACTTAAAACTATAAGCATATACAAAAAATATATAACTAACATAAATACAATTTACTTACAAAAGCATGCAACTAACCCAAAAATAATTTAAATCATCCATTGATAACGTTGTCATGGCAACAATCAGAACAGAATGCGCATGCGTGAATTTTCTTCTCCGGTTACGTAACGCAAATACGTGATTTTTTCTACGCCAGTTGGGGTAACGCTATGCGGATTAGAAATTTTTAATTTCCTTTATTCTGTTTTATTTTAATTCAAAAGTACTTCAGAATGAATCTGAAAGATTGATTCATTAACAATGTTTAATTTTAAATGCATCAAACATTAAGAAAATAAACAGAACCGATTGAAATAATCCGCCGAAAAATTTTAACCCTAGCCTCATTACTGTTGGGAGAAAAAAAAACTGAAGCCTTTCTCGTTTGGCGCTGGGGATAATGGAAGATTTTTTTGGCGGAAAAGTTGGCGGTGGGGAAAATGGAAGATTTTTTTGGCGGGAAAGTTAGTTTTTAATTAATAATTAAAATTCTAGTTAAAAATTCGAAAAAAGAAACCCCAGGTGCACATTCCCAACCTCCAAGGTATACATGTACCAAATTTGGTAGCTGTAGGTCAAACGGTCTGGCCTGTAGAGCGCCAACACACACACACACACACACACATTGAGCTTTATTATAAGTATAGATGATCATTACTAAAATAAAATTATTATATATTTTCTTAAGCTTTCTAAAATGTATTTAATACATCTAGAAATGTAGCATAAGATTATCTTGTTATTATTATGTATTTGTGAAAAGCAGTTGCTTTTCCTTAAAAAAAAACACCTGTGATTATATTTTGTAAAAAATGCCTTCATTAAGTCATCCCTAATCATTTTCATATATTTACATTCCCAAATATTGATGAGCCTAATTCATTTCTAATTTTGTAACTTCTTTTCAAATTTTGTTTTTTAAATACTTCAAGACTCTGGTTTAGTTCACTTCTTCTGAAATTTATTAGTGATTCTTTATGAGTTACTTCTTATTCTTTTTTGCTTAAATGCATGAAGTTTTGTGACTTGTTAATTAATTTATTTATTTTTCATTTCAGATTTATTTTTACAGAAAAAACCAAAGTAACGAGTTCTGGTACTCAGACATCCGTTTTGCATATTATTACATCACTGAATATTGCTATTGAAAAAGAATTTGGTCTTTTTACTTGTCGTTTATACAGGGTATTAAAACCAAAACTTGGTATGTGATATTTATAATTTAAACAAATGCATTCAATAAAATGCAATTTAAAATATTGAGAAAATATTGTGATTGATTTTCCAGGTTTATTGAACTTAATATAAGCATTACAAAGTTCTCTGTAAGTAATTTAATACCATTTTAAAAATTAATATATTTATCTTTTGATTAACTTATTTTACAAAGAATCTGCTGGGATGAAATATCTTTATCTAGTTAAAACTAGAAAACTTTATATTCTATTCTCTAGAGATTGAATTTGTACTTTGCACAAGTAACTGTAATTGGTACCCATGCGAAAGACCATGGATTGCAACATTTTTGCAGGAGACGAAATTTTGTAATATCTATGATAGTATTTTCAATCAGGGATAGGATCAGGTCATTCAGCCTTATTAGGAACATTTAGTCATTTGTGTAAACATTATTGTACCATTAAAAAAAATTGCACTTCAATTTTTCATAAAATTGGATTTCTACTCTATGAATCTGTTTAAAGAAACATTATGTGATTTAATCGCATCTGTTTCACTCATTGCTAGCTGTCATATCATTTCTTCTGACATACATAGTCTGAATGTGTGCTGGAAGAATCTCAAAGTTCTTGCATGTGGAATAATGTGATTAAAACTCTAATTCCTGTTTCATTCAGATACTTCTTATAAGAAGATGTGTTTATCACTATTCTTGTATGTTTTGGTAATGGTATTATGTAATAACAGTTGTTCTCCATAATATTCTGTTAATAGTATAGTGAAGTAATTTATACTCAAATGGGTAAGAAGCAAAAGTTAATAATGATGAATTTGAGCAAATGGACATCATAAGAATCTCCAGTCAGTTAATAAAACTTAGTGATAAATTATTTAGGATTATAATATGACATGGGACTTAATCATAAATGATTTTAATTGTCATTTAACCTCAAATTACTATACCAAACTTTCTTATTGATTGTCATCCCCGTGATCATCTGTAGTAGTGTAGTGCCATCCCGTGATTGTTTATAGTAAATTGCATATTTACAATATATACATATAATATACTCTCAAGTATCTGGCCTAGTGTGATGGAAGGACAAGCTGTTATCAAAGAAGCTGGATAGGCTGGAGTTCTATGAACACATTTCTTTGCCCACCAGTATTAGAAGACAAAATTTTTGTATTAAAAATCCCTATTATAATATGTATTTTCTCACTTCTTATTGAGTACTAAACCCTCATTTACCTCAAGCCATGTAGAATGTGGATACAGGCACGACCGCAGCCTGGTAAATTATAGAAGCAGTTGCCTATAATATGTCTAATTAAAATAGAAAGCTCTGTAATGATAGTTTATATACTGCACTGGTACGCACTTTTCTCAAGAATTTATTTGAGAAAAAGTAAGTTAAAGGGTATAAGCTGTTCAACCTTTTTTGCCTAAAATAAATTTTGCAACGCCTGACTTAAATAAAGGAAATAAACAAAATATTTATGTAAATCATAGGCCTAGTTCTTTAGAAAATTGTCTCAAACTGATTTTAATATTCACTGGTAAATGAAATATGAAATCAAATATGAAAAGGTAACCTTAAGATAAGAGTAACAAACTAAAACTTGGCAATTTCTAGTTTGTTTGGCCATGTTGCCAATGCAATGCCTTGCCTTCTTCATTTAATTACAGTAAAAGAAAACTAGGCCGAATAATTGGGAACCGGATATTCAGGAATGTACTGTATTTACAAGCTATGTAAATATGTATTTTTCAACATAATACCATGTAGAGTATTCCAAAAAAGCAGAGCAGGCATTTATTCCCTTACATATTGCGTTTTAGACATATATTTTCAGTTGAAAAGTTTCATTAAATAAGGTACGCATTATTCTGTAAACTTTAGCAGTAAAATATTTAAAAAAATTTTTTTATATTAATCACATTCTGTCAAAATGGCAGTTAAAATATTTTCTTACATTCATCTATGCACGTAGACAGTTTTATGCTTTTATCTGTAAAATTTGCCAAGATATTGAGAGATAAATTTCTTGAATTATATCACTTTTGAATACTATTATTTGGTGTTTGAACAAGTTTGTTTTGTTGTTGTTTGTATGTTGTTGATATAATAAACATATTACAATAAGTCATTATAAGAAAATGGCATTCCAACTTTTTGCATAACTTATATAACTTGTCTCTGTTTTCAGCGGCATGGTTTTATCAAGACAATCACTTTGTTAATCGGAGGTCAGAGTTTGTTCCTCAATGTTTTTTTTCCCCTTTGAAATTTTTCAAAAGTATTCAAATTAAATGAACAATTTGCAAATAGTTTTAATTAATTTTTTTAAAATTTTTATGCAAAAATAAATATTTATTCTGCTAATATGGAAATTATAAATCTTTAAAAGAAAAAAAATTGTAAATATAAATGCATTTTTATGAGCAATTGCAATACTCGTATATTACTCATTTTTATGCAAAAATAAGTATTTATTTGTCTAATTCTTGAGTTAAAATTTTATTTTTAAAAGATAAATTAATAATTGTAAATATAAATGGGCTTTTTTAAAAAATTCAGAATTACTTAAATTAATAATCTGCATGTAATTTTAATTTCATATGTTACTCCTTTTTTTAATCCAAAAAGAAATGTTTATTCACCGAATACTTGAATTAAGATTTCAATTTTTAGCAAAAAATAATTATAAACCTAACTTAAAAAGTACTAGCATCATAAAACATTTTACTCAATGTTTCTGGAAAAATTTTTTCTATATTCATTAATTTTCATTTACACAAAAATAAGATTGGTAATTATTATACAACATTAAAAACAAAATACATTTTGCATAAATAATAAATCGTGATTGCTCACAAGAGAAACATTTCGTTAAAAGATCTATTAGAGGAAAACTTCATTTACATTCAAAAATATTTGTCTTCCATCAAAAAGTGGGCAGTGTACCAATTATACTGTATCATTTTAATAAAAAATTTTGAAACATCTGTCTCTGCATTCAGTAACTTAAAACTTCTTCCTACTATTTCTTTTGGAGTTCAACCCATTGTCACCACTTGTTTTTAGGTATTCTTGTTCCCTCCATTTAGTTATTACTTTGCTAAAACATTAAATACAGTTGTATAGGATTTGACATCAATGGGATTCTCTCTGGAGATCCCTGGATTATTTGTCGTCTCTTTCTTTCATCCTCATTTTTTTCTCCCCTCCCATCTTGTGCTCATTCAACTGGTTAGATAACTCAATGTTATAGGCACCAGGGACACAGAAATGGTGTTATGTTATTTCTTTTGGATTTTTAATACTTTGGCAAGGTGCATAGCATCATTAAAAGTCCTTAAAAACTGCCTATTTTTAATGCCTTAATAATGCTTATTTTTAATATCCAGATTTTTATATATTTTCTGCTTATGGGGGGAGGGGAGGATTACTTTACCATGCTTGAAATGTCCGAATGTAAGTTATATTTTCTTTGCAATATCCGATTTTTAATGCTTCATCGATTTAATAAATCAGGAGGTCAGAGGAAAAGGTTTTATCCCAGTTTAGGGAAATGCTGGTAGAATGCAGAAAATAGCCTTTAATTTATGTATTCTTATTTCACCTCCTTATGCTTGTTTATATAAAAACATTA
The DNA here is from genome assembly GCF_947563725.1 of Argiope bruennichi. Taxonomy (NCBI): domain Eukaryota; kingdom Metazoa; phylum Arthropoda; class Arachnida; order Araneae; family Araneidae; genus Argiope; species Argiope bruennichi. The sequence continues at coordinate 140,519,551 of NC_079153.1, read as the reverse complement.
TTTAAAAAATCCTTTCTTTTTAAAGATAATTCTATGTATTTATGTAAAACCACAAGTGTTGCTTTTTAACTGTTAACTTTAATTCATCATTGTCTTTCTACTTGTGAAAAGTGTTTGTCGCTTTGATTCTAGAGCATTTGTGAGTTAGCAGCATTTAGTGACTTTACATTAATGAATTGTTTAAGTATTTTTATTTCAATTAATTTTTGTGCAAAAGTTTAGAACTTTTTAACAATATATCAAAAATTATGTATTTTATTCATTGTGGATTTCCATAAGTGAAATGCACTGAATGTTTCAAGGTTTCTAAAAATAAAAGTGAAATCTTTTAAAATTAAATAATTCAATTATAAGGAAATATATTAATGAAACCTGTTTGTAAATTGTTAATTTAATTTGAATATTTTTTTAAAAATTAAAAGAAGAGAAAAAAGAAAGATCACCAAAGAATGAACTCTGACCTCCCATTTACAAATTGATTATCTTAACAAAACATGCTGTTGGTTTTGCTAGACAAGTTGCTAATATATAAATTATCCAAAAAAAAAGTGAAGGCTATTTTCTCAGAATTGACTGGTTATCCCATTTTAATAATTTAATGGATGAATATCCTAAAGTTATTATTGTTATACTAAATCTCAACCCAAACTCAATTTTTTAACTCATTGCTTGCAAGTGCTTGCAATTTAGGGAAATCAATGTTTGCTCCATATTTTTGGAACTTTATGAAGTGTTGACTATATGTATTGCTGCTTTCCCAAAATTGGTGACTGTTACTGAATTCTGAAGGATTTTGTTGCTATGTGGGTAAACCATATTTCCATATTATCTGAGCGGTCAACAGATTTTCATTCATCCATTTGCATTTTCTATTTATTGACCTCCTTTTTAATTTATTTTTAAATCTATAATGATCTAAGTTTATTTAATCTGAAGAGTTTTTGAAATTTTATTTAAAATATCAAGCTTTCATTAATGATATATAACCATTAATAGAATATGAGATATAACCCATAAAATGGATGAAAAATATTTGAGAGGAGAAATATTTTTCTTGTCACTGATTACAATTTTTATGATGTTTTTTTTCAGCTATTTATTTTTTATAGTTTCTTTTTATTAAAAATGATAGATTTGTTTTTGTTAATCTTTGTTGCTGGAAGGGGAGAGGAGAGATTTTTACAATCATTAAAAAGGTGAAAGCTATGAATTTGCTTTACATATATGACCTTTTAATTTCTTTCTCTGTTTACAGTGGCTTCTCAGTGGTGGAAATTCAGAACTATATGCTGTATTCCTAATTTCCTCATTGCAATTTTTTTACTTCTTTGCCTTGGAGGTATGATAATTTTGTTTTTAGAAACGGATGCCACCAACTTCTATTCTGAACCAAATGAATATACGACAGTTTTTCGATCACTTTTCATTGGAATGTTATGCATTTGCGGTCTTGTCATTTCATTGAATCTTTACACTTTCTTGCGTATCATAAAAACATTGGTCTTCTCACACCAAAGAAGAATTGCTGGATCCTTTCTACGAATAGCTTCACCAAAGAATGAAAATTGCATTAGTTCTCTGAAGAAGGAAGTTGACACCATAGTACAAATGGTATGATTTTAAAAGAAAATCGCTTATTATAATTTTTTATTATTATTCCTATGTTATATTAGAATTATTGAAACAATATATTTTATATTTTGAAGCATATACAAATAGTTTATTATTTATCCAAAAATATAAAATAAATTTTGAATTTTTTTCTTTGCCACTATATATTTAGTGCAGTTTACATCTTGTTTTTAAATGCTACCTTTTTCGTTCATTATTATTTTATATAAAATCCAGGATATATAGTAACCAAATTAAGTAGAACTGATACCTTGAAAATTAAAAATGTCTAGGAAGGACATGATAAAATGGAAAAGAATATGAATAACCAATAGTGCTATAATGAAAATGGAAATCTGAATTGTTCACATTAAAATTATACTTCATCCAAATATGAAATGAGTGAACTCAAATTTTGAAATGAAACAATTAACTGACAATTTTTGTCCTTCTGAAGTCAAATTTTTTGTATTACATTTATTAGGACACAACATAACTTCTAAGAATGGAGGAGAGGTATATAAAATGTTAGTTTTTATAATTTTTATTAAATTGATTTTCTGTTTTCAAAAATAACATGTTATTCAGGATTGCCTTTTATTAAAGGTTTTTGTGCTTGGAAATATATTTCTGACTGGTGTTTTAGAAAATAATAGATAAAGAAATGTTTTGTCCTGTATATATGTTTTTGTTTATGTGATTGATCAATTATTAATAATAATAACCATTAAGATGATTTGCAGATTCGTCACATTAACTGGCTAATATTGATATTAACTGCATTTGTTATAAACAATAACTAATTAACCACCTTTATCATAACAAGTATCATTATATAATTCTCATATAATGATTATTTTTATTATTGTTAAAAGTAATTCATATATTGATATAGAATCCCTTCTCCTTTTTCCTTCCCTTCTTGACTTTTAGTGCTTTTATGATTGTTGCAACTTTAGTGCTTTTACTTGGACAACAAAATGATAAAGTTTTGGCCTGTGTTTTTTTTTCTTCTTATTATTATTTTAAAATACCAGTTATATAGTTAAAGTTTATTTTTCATCATAAAACCTTGAATCCCTTGTCTTTAACTGGTCAGCTGAGATGATTCTTTGGCAAAAGTTTTGAATTAGCTATTTGTTCCCTATTTTAATTCTTTGTTATGATTTCTAAATATATTATAAGATAATTTTATGAAGTCGATTCTTTTCACCATTATTTAACATTTTTTTTGGCTGTTTTATTTCAGTCTGAAAAATCAATTTATTTTATATTCAAAATCTTAGAAAATAGAATTTCCTCTAGAGATATCTGTGTCATGAAGTATTTTTATCTTCTGAATTTTCTATATTTACTCTTAATCATAACATAAGTTTTAACAATCTTTATGTAAACTTATATTTGAAATTTCTACAGAAATTTCCCAGTAACATTATTATAATTTTCTTTAAGACTTGTACAGATATTTTCATTCAAATTATTTCTAATTACCATATTAAAAAATAAATGCAAATCATGCTTGTTTGCCATGTAGTTAAACTCTACAAATTAGGTAAAGTGCAAAAATTCTTTTGAAGGTTCAATGTGCATGTGGAATAATTTTTTGAAAAAAATTTTAATACAATTAAAATTAAATGAAATTTTGGCATTTTTAAACATGTAATGGCAACAAAAAAAATGCATCTTAAAATTCCAAAAAAATATTTTTAGTGATTATTATTTATTTGTTTGTCATATGATGATGATATCCCCTTCTTAACTTAACAGAATATTTAAATATATATTGTGTTGATACTTCACATTTTTGTGATAAAATTGAAATTTTAAAGTTTACAATAGTTAAAATCAAAGCACATTGCTTCCTTTTATTAATATGATAATATAAATGGGAGCTTCATGTTTACTGTTAATTATTTCATTAGATAGTGAAATTTGATAAGTGCATGTGTTATTTACAAAAGGGTTAGATTTATAAGTTAATTTGTAGAGTTATTTTAGTATAGCAGTTGTTTTATACTTAATAACTGCTATCAATATTTATCTATTAAATATTTATTTACTTATTGTAGGTTCAGTGTTTGGATGCATTCATCGGTCAGCAGACACGGATGATAGTCATTGTTGATGGGCTTGATAGTTGTGAGCAAGATAAAGTTCTTTATTTGTTAGATGCTGTTCATACTCTTTTTTCAGATTCCAGTGCACCATTTGTTACTGTATTGGCTATTGATCCGCACTTTGTTATTAAAGTAAGTTAGCATTAAAATTTAAAAAAAAACTATGAGATTATCAATATATTGCTGTCAAAAAGTTATGAATAAAGTGTTAAAAACGTTTAACTAAATTCTATAAAATAAGTAAAATTGATGCAAAGATTAATTTGAATAAAAGTTTAAGATGTTAGAAGACAAAATGCTATAAAGTACATATATATGGTACAAGAAATGTGACTTGGTAAATAGAGCATCTTTGAGCAACCTTGTCTTTACCTTTAGTGTATTGCCAAATGTTGAGACTGAAATTTTGTTCTAACTTTTCTTCTGTTGAAAAAACTATATTTCTGATTGAAATAATATAATATGCAAACTACTATGGTTTATATGTGTGATTCAGATATTTTATCTATTAGATGATCATTTCTTTAAACTTTTTGACTATAGTAGAGAAGAGGGTAATCTAATTAAATAATAAGTGAAAACTAATTTAATGGTGAATATGAGTTAGAGGCAAATCATGCAGCAGCCATCTCATTGGATATAACTTAAAAATTAAGCCTATAAATTTTACAGCTCATTTCATCATATTATAAACAGGCCTGGCAGGAAAAGTCGAAGCACAGTAATAATAAAATGAAAATCACTCATCTTTATTAAGAGAATTCAGATAGTACCAATAAGGATTTGTAATAGGACAGCCAATAGAAATTACTATTAACAAAAAAATTAATTTTACTTAACTTGACCCAGTAATGCTAAAATTAAATGATGTAATTTGCAATCATATTAATAGAATAGAATGTTAAAAAAATGACATGTTTATCAAGGAATGGCAAATCATCCATACATTACCTTCACATGGGAATCAATCCTATTTCATAATTGATTAATGGTGATACTTGATTAATGTGCGGTGTTTTTGCATTTATTTTGTGCCCATTCTGCTTACCATCGAGTTGACAGCTAAATAACTGGATTTAAATTTCTACCAAACTGTTCTGTGATGTACCCAAATTTGACTAATATTATGTTTTTTAAGTTGAAGAAAAGAGGAATGCTAACAAATATTATGCCAATTAAGAATGTTAATATATATTTCCTTCCTCCCTCTAATTTAAAAGATTAAAATCAACAATTATAGAAATGGGGTTAAATATTTCACAAATTGTAGTAATTTCGTAATCAGCTATAATGGTGAGTTTAATTTCTCTAGAATCACACCTTGTTTATTTACTATGAGTCCCATATTATCTGCTAAGCTTAATCTTGCTGTGATTTATTCATTTAAAAGATTTTAGATCAATGATGAAACTGTCTACTTTATAAATTTCCTTATATTGAATAATCTTTTTAAATAATAAATGAAGAATTAAAAAGAATCACACAGAAATTTTTTTTGTAATGTTGTGATCACTCTCAATTTCCTCTTGCTTGTTAATAAATTGTTATTTTTTCAGGCTATTGAATCTAATATGCATAAAACTTTACAAAAATCTAATATTAGTGGTTATGAATATTTACGGAATGTGGTCCATCTGCCATTTTATCTACAAAGTAGTGGTTTACGACGAGTGAAAGCTGCACAACAAGCAGCTTTGCTGTGGAATAAAAAATCAGGAAGTTATTGGAATGAAGACAGGGAATGTGATCGTTCTGGTGCTGTTGTAAGTTTAAGTTAAGCATGTATTTATTTAATTAAGTATTAATTTAAGCAATGTTTATAATAGGTATTTCAAGAATATTTATTAACTAAGGCAGCAGAAGTGCAAAAAATTGTGTCTGAAACTTTGAAGAATAAAAAATGTTTAACGTTCTTATCCTGTGTATCGAGTAAATAAAATAATGATAAAATTAATAAATAAATATTAGACTTAATAAAATTAAATGAGTAAAAAAAATTCTTTTTTAGTCCTCAAATCGTAAAGCATCAAATTCAAGTGTTTCCATTCCCGATGCTTTTCGTAAAAGAGGGAAAAGCAACCAAAAATTAAAAGCTAGTGAGAGCTTAGCAAGTAGCATCAGCAACCTGAACAGAGTAGTGACAGGCGCTCATGATTTGAACAAAGTTTTGCTTACTGATGATTATTTCAGTGATATCAATCCTAGATCCATGAGAAGATTGATGAACATTTTATATATAACTGGTAAGTAAGACATACTTATTTTGTATTTATGAAAGTAATTTATTTTCTAAGCAAAGAGTTATTAGGAATTTCATCAAACACTCTTCTTGCACTTCTTCAATATATGTATATGAGAATGTATAAAAAATGTTCTGTCTTTAAATAATCTTTGATGATAATATCATTGAATATAATAACTATAGGGTGACAAAACTAACAAACGCAAGTGTTATCTCTTGCATATTACTATGACATTTTAATCTTTTATTACTGGCAACGTTAACCAATAGTCCCAAAGTAATCACATTTTTAAAGGTATAAAATTAATTATGAAATAAAAAAAATAGGTTAGGGAGCAGGAGTTGTTGATATGTGTGAATATAAGCAATTCTATTCCTTCCCATATTTTCTGAATATAACAAAATAATTGAGCATACTCTGAAAGGAATGTAATTAAAAAGATAATTATACTTAAAATGAAGACTGTCTCAGACCAAGAGATTTGCATGTAGATTATTAATAAAAGATAGCAAATTCTTATAAAACATTCCAAATAATATTCAATTGTATCATCTGAATTTGAACATTGTTATGAAGCTTCATTGTATCAGCCCTGAATTTTTAAAATTTTTCAAAAATTTGTTTACAGCCGGGCAATTAAAGCTTGATATTATTACTCTAAGAAATGTGTCAACTTTTCTGTGATATTATGTATGTTGATTGCTATTCCCTGCTTTTTTGAAATATAAAATTCAAATAATCTGTTAATTAATTATTCGTTAATACTATTGATATTATTCGTTTTTTTTTTAATTGTGCCCTTTTGTAAAAAAAATAGTATGTATAAAGACAGAAAGAATTAGTAACTTTGAGAAACATATTTTTAACGAATTTCCAATGCTACTTTCTAGCGCAGTTCAGTATAAGAAAGTTATTTTTACAGATAACTATGATGTATCCTGAACAGATGTTGGATCAGTGAGCCCCCCCTTCCCCCAGTCTTGGCGAAAACGTAGAAGATAACAGTATCTACAGAAATGTTAGTGTTTAGTTCAGTAGGACGCAAGTATTAGTGATCTTTCTAGAACCTATTTTGCATCCTCATGGAAGCTATAAAATACTGAGAAAGGAAACTGCAGTCAGTTCAGTATTGAGGCACCATGGAATTCTCTGTTGAATTGGTTAATCTACATTAAATTAGTCTATGAGTCGTTAGCTGAGATGAGAGAGAGTAATTGAATTCTCTGAGTGATTTGTACTGTTACAGTTGTTTATTTCCGATTTGCTGCTTCTGTGGTGGTGTTTACTGTGCTAGTGTTGTGTAGGATAGGCTATGTTTCAGCATTCGTATTTTTATGTTGAATAAAGCGCTGTTTTTTGTTGTTGGACTCACCAGACACCCAATCATCAGGTGATTTGGATTTTTAATGGCAGCTGTGAGAGTTTTTAATGTCTACTATTGACAAGATTCCAGCAAGATTACTAAAACACCGATTCAATTACTTTATTAGTTGAGTTAAAATGGCGGGCAAGATAAATTGTAGGCAAGAATCGATCAAGGAAAGGCATTGATTGACAGGGTTGCCATGGCACCCAGAGGACAGGAAAAATTCAGGGAATTTAAAAATCAACTAAAAAAAACAGGCAAAATGCAGGGGAATTTAAGTTCCTGAGATCCTTTTTTCCCTATTTAAACAATATCGATTTCCTCATTTGAACATTGCAAGAATAAACGATCATAGCCGTGCACCAAAAATGAAACAGTTGTGCAATCGAGGGAAGCTCGCCCCTTTTTAATCGTTCCCCCTTTTTTTTCTGTATAGATCAGTCTAATTTCGATTTCATCGACAGTTGATTTTCTTTCTATGAGATTCCGTAATTGCAGCTAATGAGAAGCAACTTTGTTTATTATTTTAGAAATTGTGAACATATTCAAAATAAAGTAGAGTATTTTTCAAAGACCTATTCAAAATCCGTATTTAATACAGATTGGACGGGTAAAACTATGAACTAATTGCTGAATGGGTTAGAGAAGTTTTGCAAAATCCGTTTGCTGTGTACTGCTTTCTTTTTAAGAAGGTAATAATCTTAAAAAGTATGCAAAAACATGTACATCTTTATCATGCCAAAAGAGGAAAACATATGAAATTATTAAAAAAAATCATCTTATATTGATATTCCTTCCCAGTTTCAATAAATCTGCTGGTAAGGATGGCATTTTTCGTAGAGTTCTAATGAATGCTGCATCAAATGCCGGAATCAAAGATCTCTCAATCTTGGTGACAAAATAATAGATTTCATAATCTACAAGAATCTTATCAATAAGTCCATTAGATTTTGAATTATGATGATCTATTAGAATCTTCTTTGCTGTCTCCAGAAACTATAATAAGATCAGATACATCGCTGTAGCCAATCTGTTTTGAGTTAATCAACGTTTCATATGCTGTGTAATCAGTCGTATACTCACATCAGTAGTAAGTCAAGCATTGAGACAAAAATGAATAGGCAGTTGGATTCAGCTCAAGTGAATATACAATGGTACAACAGCAAATAATCAAGAGCATTGAATAGTTTTGCAAAATCTCTCTTCATAATTCTCTCTGAAGGCTTTGAGCTGCTATGGTTGTTTGCTGTTTATATGCTGCTCTTTATCATATGTGCCATTGTTGGTATGCTTTGAGTGTATTTTGTTGTCTGTGTATTTGTGTCTTCATGTAGAATAAAGCACCATTCGTTTTTATTGAGTCTGTGGGACTTTCACCATCTGGTAGCAGTCCTGTTAATTTTCTTCAAATTTGGATTTTGAATTTTCTGTAACAATATATTTAATTATCTGTAAAATTCTTTTCTATTCCTGCCAAACTATACTGCACTCTAAATAAGTATGGATATATTTCTACAGTTTTACTCTCACAGAACAGAAAAATTGGTCCCATCCTGCATATTTGCAAGAACCCCTACTATCTAATTATACCACTGAATGTCTTACTTGTTGTGGCGTACACATATATATATGACGGTTTATAGAAAAATGATTCCATACTTATTGTAAATATGCCCTTTGGAATGTGTACAAGGACTGTTTGCTGATGAATCTAGTTGGAATTATTTTTCCCAATAAGCTGATTTGCATATTTCCCTTAAAATATTTTTTTCTAGTTTGTTTCTGTTTGGTTTTAATGAAATACATGTAGTAATCTTTTTATTTAATACTATTATAATTTTTGCATTTCTAATTCTGCCATAATTTGTTCTGATCTTTCCTGTCATTGTCCATTCATGACAAATTCTTTATATACTAGTAAGCAAAGGTTTAAATAATACTTTTTCAATAGCAATCTTTAATTCATTCAAAGTTTGAATAATGATGTTGATTATTCTCAAATATATCATCTGCATTGTCTCTGAATAATATGGAATTAGTTCTCTTTCAACTCTTTCTTTGAATAATGAATCAATGTTATTCACAATAAAGTGATTGATTGCATTTTGTAGATTGCATCCTCAATATTTATCAAATGTTCAAAATGATATTCTTTAAGTGGAGACTAACTCTTAACAATATATGGGGAGCGTAAATTTTATTTTTAAGTTTTAAATTGTTTTGTTCTTATAATAGTTTTTTCATAACTCAAATTTTCAAGCACACCCTAATAGATTAAATTTTTGCCGTTTTTTATACTTAGGTTTTCTCAATTTCCAGTATTTAATTATCAGCAATTTGATTGATTTAATTAAATTTTCATTCGAACTGAATAATGTTACCCAGTAGTAAATTTGAGACAAAATGAATTTCTATATTCTTTAATATATCTAATAATGATTTTTTATTTGAAGGCTAAAAAATAGAAAATTATTAAAATGAAGATACTTTTAATAAATACTTTTTAGTGCATTATTTAAATATTTTTAAAAACGTTTTTATTAAATTTATTTATTACAGTGTCTGGTATGCACATTGTAATAAATAGTCATAGAGAATCTTTTTTTTTTTTTTTTTTTTACCAAATTTTGAGATATTTTTCTTGTATCTTTTAATAAGCTGGTTACTAACAGACAGGAGCAAAAAAGTGATCGTTCATCTTATCTGGAATCTATTTAAAATGATTGACATAAATGTTAGCCTGGAGATTTATTTGAATTATTGTGCTCATTATTCTAACTGTGTAATATTTATATTTGAATTTACTGCATTTATTATCATGTCCATATCAATTGCTGTAGATCATCTAAACTAAGCCTATCTTTAAATTCCAATTTTCCATTTCTAAAAAAGATGTTTTTTTTTTTATTTATTTATTTATTTATTATTTTGGTAAGTGAAGATGCCTTAAGAATTACATTGTTTCGTTTTGTTTTTCAGTGCTAAGATAAGTAACATATTGATTTCGATTCTACATTTCGCATCTACACTAGCTCTCAAATTGTATGCAGCATTTAGATTTACAAAATAATCCATTCATTCAAATGTACCTCTAATTATTATGCACCAATTTGTGGACACTAAAATAGCAGTGGGCTTTAATTTAAATCTTATAGTAATATAAATTTTGTTGCTCACTATATTCATGATTAGGGATTGCAATACCGGTATACCAAATATCGGTATTTTGAGCCATTTGTACAATTTTGTAATACCGGTATTCACAAGTTTAAATACCGTTTTTTCGGTATTTTCTAGAAATTTTTTAAATTGTCTCCACTGTCTAATTGCCTAATTTTAAAATGTCTTCACTATAAGAAGAAATGTTATAAACTACAGTAACAGTGTTCGTAATTCTTTGAAACATGGGCTAATACAATTAAAAGTGAATGGTGAAAAATTTAGTCTTATATTGGATGAATAGATAACTGTAATAAATAAACGCTATTTAAATATAAATATTCAAATTGGAATATAGAACTTACACATGTCTCGGAAGTATATCAGCCGAAAAATGTGTGGAACTACTTAAATCCAAATTAACGAAACATGGATTATCCCTGAAAGAAGATATCGTATTCATAATGACTGATGGAGTTATGGAAAAAGTTGGAAAGTTGATTGGTGCAAATCAGCAATTGTGCAATGCTCATGGAATTCAATTAGGAGTAATAGATGTATTATACCAAAATAAAAAATAATAATAAAGCACAGAAGAATCCAAATACTGTGGATATAGAAACTTTGGATTCCGACATTGAATAGAGTAAGAGTGAGAGTGATATTGACAATGAAGATAATGATAATGTAATTTTTGAAGAAGATATTGCTAATGAGGATGAAATATTAACCCATCAAGAATTGCTTTTTATAATTTATAAAGTTTCGCCTACAAAAAATATCATATTGCAAAAATATATACTAACAGAAAATAAAACAGAATATATGTTAATATTATATTCTAAAACATGTTGGAACAGTTTACTCCTAGTGATGGAACGATTTTTGAAATTGAGAAATCCAATCCAAAAAGCAATAATCGACTTAAACCTGCAAATTAATTTTTCAGATAGTGAATTCGACTTAATATCCAGAACTGTGTCAGCTCTTACTACCAATAAAATTGACTATTGATGCATTATGCCGGAGAGATTCTAATTTATTAACAGCTACTGCAACAATAAATTTCATGTTGCAGTCATGGAAAGAACATCACACATCACTATCTGAAGAATTATATATTACATTGAAAAATCGCGCAGAAGAAAGGCATACGAAAATAGAAAATGTCTTACGATATTTACATAATTATAATGATTTTAAAAATGAAAATGAAAAAGAAGAAAATAGACTAACCAATTCAAATCTGATTAAGTTTGTAGTAAATTTTCTTAAAATATTTTACTCACAAACCTATCCACAATCAGTAGGATTCGGTACAGTTGTCGAAGATTTTGATGAAACTAATGTCGATACTGAAAAGGAATTGTCTCCTGAACAAAAATCAGAATTAGCAATAAATTTAAAAAAAAAAATCAACAAACCAAAATACAATACAGAAATCAGCTATATCGAAAACCATCCGACGAGAAATCGATTTATTTGAAAAAAGGGATTTAGAGATAAATACTTGGAAATAATATCGCGCATTGCTAACCAACTAGCGTAGATGGCAAAAGAGCGTTTTCGAAAGCTGGTAAATTTTGCACAAAATTACGTTCCAGGCATAATGACAGTACAATTGATAGATTATGTTTTTAAGATATTTACACTTTTTTGTGATATAAATAACTAAGATGTTCCTTTACTTTTTTGTTGTGTGTGATTCTTGTCTTTGTTGTAATTTATAAATTATTTTTCGTGATATTTACACTCTTTTATAAAACTGACAAATAAAACAAAGAAACACATGTATTTTCTTTCTTTTTCTAAAATTTGTACTACCGGTATTAAAACCGTTATCTAGTTATTAAGATCTAAAAAATACCGAATACCGGTATTGAACTTTTGGTCCGATATTGCAATCCCTATTCATGAAGTATTAAAAAATATATTTTGGATGTTACAAGGCAGTTCTATTACAATTTTACATATTCTTATTTTCTATTTGTAGGTCGACTGCTGAAAGCATTTAACATTGACTTCAATTGGTATCACTTAGCTTCATGGGTGAACATTACAGAACAATGGCCTTACCGTACATCATGGATAATTATGTATTATGAAATGCATGAAAAAGAATTTGATGAAATGTTGCCTTTGAAAACTGTCTTTGAAAAGTAAATTTGGAGTAAAATATTTTGTACATTTTTGCTTTTGTATTTAAATTACAGATTTTGATTTTGTTTAAAGTAGCTATGCCATTATTAAAATACTGAGTTCTGACAGTCCTTGAAAACTCCTTGCTTTTTATTTTGTCATACTCTTGGTCCTGGAAAAGTATTTGCTTTTTTTTGTTTAATCCTTAAAAAATAAGCAAAAAAAATTTACATCCCCCCCCCCCGCAGATTGAAAAAAAAAACCACCTTGTTTTAAAAATATTGCTTTTCTATTTCAAAATAGTTTTCAGAAAGAATAGAGGAAAATCAAATTTTTAATTGATATTTTGTTTCAGTTAAGTCATAGCATGCTTTTTAATGATGCTTTTAATGTTGCTGGATTAAATGTCGTAAAATAAACTAATTTTATTTTATATTTTAAAAAAGTTTTTTTTTTATTTCACTTTTAAATTCTATGAATTCAAATTAATCTTTTTAAAAGCAAAACTGAAGGTTCCTTCCTTTCAGTTTTATATCTTGATATATTGTGTTATCGAAGTTCTAAATTCAAATCATTATTCAAGTATCATATATAAACATTGTATCTGATACTGCTAATCCAGTGCCAAATGTTAAAATTTTGGATAATAACCATAGGCCGATATATCACCATAGTATAAAAGAATCATGCAAATAATATTTGATAAAATTAGATTCAATGTGAAATCTAACTTGGGTTGAAAAAATCAAATTTCTAATTACCACACATTCCATTCAACGAAGAGGAATAAATTAGTGTTGAATAGTTAATAAATTATTTAAAATTTAAACTAAACTGAATGAAAAACAAGCGGTAGTAAATTTCATTAATAATAAAAATGCTTAGCATAGATATTATATGCTAGCTAAAGACAAAAACTTTTTGATGGAATGCATAGAATAATGAGCTATTGATTGAATGTTTCTACTTTTTGAGACTGAAAGGAATTTGTTTTGTTGTATCTTCGAATGAAAACAACTATAAACAACACTTTTTTTCCCACTAATAATATCATTGTTAATTTTGAAAATGAATTCTTCACTGGAATTATAATTGTCAAATGGGTTCGGTTTAAGTTCTTAAGCCAATAATCATTTAATTGTTGAAAATTTTTTGACATTTAATAATTAATTAAGCAACCTCTATAGTTACATGAACTCGTTTTTTATTTTATTTTTTAAAATGCTTTGTTCTAATTTACAGCCTTTATTTAATTTCTAAGTAATCTTTTTGAATTTAAAAAAATTTCTTTATTATTTAGCATAAAAACTTATTTATAATCAGCATTCTACTTGCATTTTTTATATATATATTTTCAATAACTGCGGCATCAGTTGCTAAGCTTTCCATAAATTATCAATTCAATGGAAAAAATTTCCAAATTCTTCAAATATATTTTCTTTAATAACAATGCATCTCAAAAGTTGCTGTGAAAGCTGCCCTAGTTCAATTTTCAATTTGTTATTAAAATAAAAAAATAACTATATAATGGATATTAAATGCAGATGGAATGCTGATTGTAGTATTTATAAAACTGAATCATTCTTTGAAAATTTTCATTTTTATTTTATTGTGTAGAATTAAATCCTATATGCCATCATCGAGGGAGCAAGAACCAACTCTTGATCTAGACCATGATGAAAGAAAATTCGAAGTCTTCTTATCTATGCATTCAAGCTCTTTAACAATTAATGATTTAAAGGTATTCTTGCCCTTCACAATTAACTTGGACCCTTACATAAGAAAAGTTATACAAGGTAAGTTATTAACACTTTCTTCGCATCAAATATTTTTATAATTCAATCTTTGTATTTTAATATTGTTGAGTGATATGGTATTTACACTTGCTACATATTTCAGTCACTACTTTAGAATTCTTTCAGATGAGAAAATAATTCCTTTTAGAAACTATATATCATTTTAAGTAATTATTAATGTGCATTTGAAATATTGAATTATAAAAGTGTTATGTATATTTTTTTTATTTATTTATTATCTATAAGTGTAGGTCATTCATATTTGAATCTCTCTTTCTTTTTGTCATTTCAATCCCAATATCATTGTATTTTTATTCTATTTAGACTTAAAAGATTATTGCATACATGACATTAGCAGATCTTCCTTTGTCAGTCTATCCTGAAGCAGATAATTAAATATGTATGCAGGCAAAGTGAATTTTCCCTTTTTGTATATTTAAAAATTGGTGTTGGGATCTTAGGAAAGGAAAGGGGAGAAAAAACGAAAGAAAGAAAAATTGAAATGTTTAGCCATATTCTAAAAGGATTTCCTGAAAATGATATAATTAAACATCATTAAGAAAAATTGTAAAATTTCAGTGCCATACTATTCATTCTATTTTTTGTACTTATAACAAATTAGGCCAAAAATTTGAAATTGCAAAGCATTGCATTGTTTCGCCCTTACATTTTTTATTTTTATTTTACTAGGAGTAGTTCTGATTTATTATTTTTCATTAAAAAAAATCTTAATTATCAGACATTATTTCTTCCATGTTATTAAGACATGTATATTTTGCATTTTATTTAAAAAAAATAAAAAAAAAACTTGCATAGGAAATCAAGAAATAATAAGGGAATAAAAATCATGTTGACTATTTTGCATAGATATGATAAACAAATTTATGATCAATGAAGACATGAATCAGTTGTTCAAATCATTTGTTTATCTTAATAAATACATAACATTTTATATATTTTTTTTAAAAAAAGTCTTTACTTTTTAAGATGTTTGCAATACTCCATCTGGTTCAAAAGTATTGTACAGATTTCTGTGCAAAAAAAATAGTTTTTTATTTATTTTAAATTGGCGATCTTAATCTACAAATTTAATTTTTAATTTCTTAGTAAGTAATAAATATAAATAGAAATTATTTTAATCATCTATTTTATTTTTACATGGCATAAATGAATATATTTAATTTCCATTTATATATGTAATAATTGAGCATGTTTAATAAAATGAGTTTAAAATGTAATTTCAGTTTTTATTTTATATTTCATAATAATTAACCTCATTTTGTTTTGATCATCACTTTCTTCCAGATTTACAAATAATTTTGCTATAAGTTGTATTTAACCTGTTTATTTATGTGTCTTATTCATAAAACCTCCTTTTAAATATTATTTATTGTACATTTTAAAACTTGGCATATACGATAAATGCATAATACAAGGTATATATGAATTATTCAGTATATCCATACTTTCAAATAAAAGTCATGATGTAACTAATTATTGTGTATTTTAAAAATATCATTCAAAAATTGCCAATAATTATATACATTTACATAAATTTCATATGGTCTCTTTGTTGTTTGGTAAGTATCAATTTATTTTTGAATGTTCTCTGATATATGCAACAAGAGTCTGAATTTCAATTACAGTAATATGATTTGAAGATTTGAGGCTCCTATAGACTATAATATTTATTTTAATTCCATTTAAGCACTTGTGCTGAACCTGCCATGCAACCTTTTATGGCAGATATACAAATTTGCTTATCTGTCTATTTTCATGGGCTACTAATAAATACTTTTACTATGCAGACAGTCATTAACTTTCTGTGATTGGCATTCTTTTCCTCCCATTTTTTTTACACATTACTGAAATTGTCTTAATCAGAAGCAATGAATACTTTGAAGTGAGGTTGTGTAATAATATTAAATTTTAGTTTAAAAAATACTGTCACTCCTGATTTTGTACAGGCACTTCAGAACACTATGAATTTAGAAGCCATTCCATTGAATATTAATTTATTTAAAAGGTTAAAAGAATGTCAACACCTATGAATGATAGTTTTACAATATGAATATTACACATAATTCACAGTTGCAAAAATGGTTATCTTGGCAAATGCATTCATTTTTTTTTCCCTCTATTATGCATATATCATTTTTAATTTAAAAATCATTATTGCCCACCAAGTAACCTGCTGTAATAACTGTTAAAACATGACAATTTGAAAGTTACCTTCTAATTCCACAGTGATTTTTATTTGTTAGTTCTAAGATTCGACACAAATTTATATTTCTCATTTTGATATGAAATTCTGAGTATTCCTTAAGTTGTAAAGTAGCCATATTTGTAGATTTTTTATTGGAGTCATAGCGGTTTTGTGTATAACTATACATCAGATATAATTTTTTAAATATGTTTTCACTTCAGAATTTACTTTTATGAATAACTGATAATAGTTAAAAATTATTTTTATTAGGCTAAAAAAACGAGTCAGAATTGCAATGGAAAGATTAGGGCTGATGGATTGACCAACAAATACATATTTATTACAAAAATAGGACAAAAACTACAATAAAAGCAATAAGTGCCCATGAACATGATATCCACAGTCCAACATGGAATGGAATTCTAAGATCCAGAAGGGTACAATTGCTTTTGCTATATGTATTGAGAAATCTCAAGGGCATGAAAGGAGCATTGATTGCATTGAATTTTGAAACTTACCAGATCAACAGTTCTTTAAAGAAAAAGACTCCTGATAGGAGTCTCGGCTTTGATATATGAAGTTTGTAGCTTCAAGATGTTGATAGGGTAGATATTAAGTCTGTTGTGAAACAAACATCTTTCTGCTGCTATTTTATTGGAATTTAGAGAAGAATGGCCTAATGGTTTTTCTTTTAATAGGGGTATTCGAAAATTAAAAGATTTGTCCCAAAATAATTCTTTTAGGGCTTCAAAACATGACAGCAACCTAAGTATACTATATCTAACAAATAAATCATAAAAATTGCATAATTTTAATGTGTATGAAAAAATGTAAAATTGACCTGTTTTTTTTTTTTTTTTTTTTTCCCTTCTTTTTTCACTTGAATTTTAGAAGCAAATCAGCAAGTTTCTGAATTTTTGAAGAGTGACTTAAAGCCTTCCAGCCCGCCATCTAAATTTGAAGGTCTGAGTATGAAAATGCCTGTTGCAGTACCAAATCCAGAACAGACCGTTCCCCTGACTTATTATCCTCAGATAACTGGAAAAGATATTTTTCATCATAATCAGATGTCTCCTGCAAATAATTTTGCCACTGCTGCTCCCATTTGGTGGAACTTTCCTTCTGGACAGATGACTCCCCATAATACTTACTATCCATCATCACAATCATCATCTATGACAGTAAATTTTATGAATTATGTTCTACTTATCTCTTATAACTCTTTGTAAAAAATATGAGCAAATCTTTTTCTGTGTTATTTAGCTATAGCTGAAGTTCTATTGTGTTTCTATAAAAAAATACCAGTAAAAATTAAAAGCCCTGAAAAACTCACTAAAACTGTTTGTTTAATTAGTAAAATTTGACATACTTATAACAACAAAAATAGTAATTATCACATATCTAATTAACTTTTCATGACTTTATAGTTATAGTGTAGTGATTATATATAAGAAACTAAAAATGTTTCTAGCACTTAAGAGAGCTAGCATTTAAAAATACATTTTATATATAATTAATGCATTTTTTATAATATGCATGACATCTTTAATGTAAAATTCAATTATTATGAAATATTACAAAATGCAAAAGCCTCTTACTGTCAAATTTTCAAATATCATAACTTAATTTTAAAAAATAGCAGACTTAGCAAATGATTTCTAAAAGTTGCTAATACCTCATTTTTTATTAAAATTTTGAAGAATGGTACAAAATTTAATTAAACATTGAAAATTGTGATTTGCTGGAAAATAAATGAAACTACAACGGTTTCTATAACTTAGCTGCTCTGTTAATTTTTGATTAGTGGTGTGTGTGAAAGAGAAAACGAGAGCAAGTTGCTGCATGCTAATGTTATTGAAATTGAGGTGTTTTAAGCAATATAATGCTTGTAGTTGAACTAGTATTTTATTTATTCATTGCAAAATTTTGTATGTTTTATACAAAAAAACATAGATTTTGTTACTAAATTATTCTATCAACAAAATCTTTTCATTCTTCAAAAATGGCAATACTGAAGATGGGATAATCTTTTCTGTGCAGGGAAACTTAATTTCTTGATTAATTGTTACCAACCTGTTGCTTTATAGTATTTTTGAGTGAAAT
Organism: Argiope bruennichi; assembly: GCF_947563725.1. NCBI lineage: Eukaryota > Metazoa > Arthropoda > Arachnida > Araneae > Araneidae > Argiope > Argiope bruennichi. The sequence continues at coordinate 140,500,811 of NC_079153.1, read as the reverse complement.
TTGAAGAATTTCTCTCCAGTAGCTTGTTCTATAGACCTCAAACTATTTATGAATTTCCATTTTTATTTTTATATATAATCCTCTAAATCTGTATTTTAGAAATAGATATGTAATTACTAGCTGACAAAAATACAGCTGATGCATCAAGAAAGTATCCCTAATTTTTTATAACCTTTACTATTTCTTTATTTAAAAACACTTTTGTAATTGAGAATCAAATTATTATTATTTGCAATTTTAATATCCTATTTCATATAAAAATAACTACGTAAAGAAAATTTAATAATATTCTAAATAAATAATAACTTAAAAGCATCATATTGGGCTCCATAGTGAAAAAAGGAAACATTTCCATCTATGATGATTAGGTTTCTATTGAATCAATTATGCTGTATGCGGTAAATTTCATCATAAAGGATGATTACTCCCTACCCATAAATTAATGCAGGTCCTTTAATGATTAAAATCTCTTCCAAATTATCCATCTTTTACAGTAATAGTTTGGCTATTTTTAATACTTCATGAAAGAGACTATATTTTTCATGATATGCAAAAGGAACCCCCCCCCTCCTTTTGTAATTGTTGTTGCAGTATTGATTTTACTGTGGGAAATGGCTGATTTGGGCTCAGCTATTGCCTTTGTTTTGTATGACATTAGTATGAAGATTCTCTTTTCATTACCTATCCTTAAGTATAAGAAAAGTTCTACTCCATTTGTTTGTGTTCAATGAAATACTAGGCAATATGTGATGGCAATGATTTTGAGCTAAAAGTTCATTTTTATTAATAAATCAGTTATGAAAATTTATCCATGTGTTTCAAATATTCTATTACCATTCATTTTGTGTAAACATTTGAAAATACCTTACATTTGAAAATAGTATTAAACTGCCCAAAAATTACATGAATATAATAAGAAATTTGGAAACTTTTTCATATATTTGAAAAGCAACCTTTAAGAATATCATTGTTGGCTGTTTTATTATACATCATTATACAATTTGATACTGATTTTCCTATTTCATATATTAGGTGTTGCCAGACCAAGAAAAGCTCAGTTCATTATCAGTTAGTGGTATAGCAGACCTTCTAAGATCCCAAGAGAAATTGAATAAAAAGAAGCTTGATGGTTATATTACTGCTATTGAAGAAAATAATATAAATGGTCAAGTTTTATTGACTTGCGATTTAAAAGAACTAAAAGAAACATTAAATATGTCTTTTGGAGATTGGGAACTTTTTCGAATATTGATTTTGACTCTTCGAGAACATGAATTGGAAAATGTGAATTCAAATGTTAATTTTATTTCCGAGGATAAATCTCTTTCAAGAAATGCTTCCTTCAAAATGAAGCAAGCAGGGGCTCTTAAAATTCCATTAAATAAATCTCCAGAAAAAAAATCAACAGAATCTTTAGCAAAATCTGCAAGAGTGAGCTCAGATAATTCTGATGGTACTGTCACAAAACCACGAAGCAGCATATTGGAGAAACAGGTATGTTCTTGTTAAATGAATTCAATTTTAATTTCTCTATAATTTTGACTAAATGATTTTTGTACTTAGCTTCACCAGTTATTTAAAGCTCATATACATTTAAATGTCTATAAAATTTCCTGTATGAATCTTTTTCTTCTGATTATAGCATTTAATGCTTGTGTTGGAAATAGTAGTCTTCTTTTGTTTTCATCTCTTAGTTTTTATGCTTGTTTCTAGAGTAATATGAAATTCTGAAAAAGGTTCATAAGTGTTTACAAGGTAAAATTATTTATTATTTTGAGAAATCAATTTAAAATTTCTAGACTGTAAAATGTCTTTAAAAAATATTAAATAGTAGACACATTTTTCAGACTTAATTATATACTGATGTTGGAATATACTGAGGTTGGAAAATATTCAGCTTTAAAGATTCTTTATATTTAAATAGGTAGCAAATGTTCTGAGCTGAAATCTCTATCATTATACAAATATGTTTTAATTCTATGCCCTACTAATTTGTGTCATATAATAATAATTTATAGGATGCCCAAAAATTATGACTACACTTTCAAAAGTGAATTAAAAAATAAACAAATTTTTTATGTTCAATAAATAAAAGATTAAAGTTTCTTTTTAATGAAATGTAAAGTCTTAGCACCCAATATTTACAAAAGAAATGTTACAAAAAAAATTGAGGATGATGAAAATTCTCTGCAACATGTAATATTTTAACATGGGGCAATGTTTCACATATCAGGCATTGTTAACCAATATAATATTTGAGTATGAGTGTTAAAAAAACCCCATGCTTCACTGGAGGGAAGCAAGAGAATTAAACATGTAGAGTGATTTACTGCCTGATTGAATTATTAGGGCTTTTTTTCTTAGCCAAAGTAACTGTCAGCTCTAACAATTACCTTGATAGGCCTGAAATTTCCACATTCCCTCAAATAGAGGAAATCAAGGAATTTCCTCGTGGACTTGCAACCCAATATCATTTTCAAGCAGGATGGAGCACCATCACACTGGAATTAGGAAGTGTGAAAGATTTTTAATGAAAAGTTCCCTGGGCAAAGATGGAAAGATGAAATTTACTACCCATGCAGACATAATACTTTTGGATTTCTTATGGGGATATGTAAAAAATATTGTTTCCCAATCTCCAATTTGTGACACTAATAAACTAAAAAGTTGAATTGCATCGGTCATTCAAAATGTTGGTCCTGCACTGCTTGATAAAATATGGCTCGAAATCTTATATAGACGATGCATTGTGCATGATTAATGGTGCACATACTAAAATTCTGCAATAAAAAATTGCAGAAAAAAAATTCCTTTGATATTTTCTTTATGGAACATAAAAAACTATAAATGAATACCTTTGATTCTTATTTTGTTATTAATTTTTGGAAATGTAACCATACTTTCTGGACACCCTGTATTATAATATATATTTTTTTAAGTATTTTATATACAAATTTTTGGTAGCTAAATGTAATAAATATACTAGGATTCATTTTAAATTATTAATGCATTTTAATAACTGCTAGCAGCTGTGCCATCTGAAATATTCTCATAGATAAAAAAAATTTGAATACTTTTCTAATAATTTTTCCATTGATAAGAAAAATAAAAAGCATTCAAATTGAATGAAATGCCCATCTCACGAATAAATGCATAATGAAAATTTTAAAGATAATGAAAATTTTATGTATGCTTGAAGACAAATTGATATATAAGACATTTCCTGTCATGCAATTAATTAGTTAGATTATGACAAAAAGAAATCTGAAGTAAATAATAAATCAGGATCTCCAATGCATTGATTTAAACCTGAATAAACAAATTTTTCTTAGAAATATGTATTAAATTACAATGTACCGAAATAAAATGCTTTGTGTAAGCTTGTGTTAAGTAAGACCTTGAGTATATATATATATATATTTCTTTTTATCTGTTAGAAAAGAACATTTTCATTCATGAAGATAGAAATAGGAATAAATATACTTACAACTGTTTAATTTACTGTATATCTGAAAAGTTTGAAAACTATAAAAATTTGAATTCTTATATTTTTAGTTTATGGGTATCTTATTCAATAATTATATCTTTTTGTAGTATCGTGATTGCAAAACTGAAAGATGTCTTTCTTTGACTAACAAGTCAAACTTATTAGCTGCTTAATATGCACAAAATATATTATATTAATACTATGTTTAATATCAAAGTATTGTAATATTCTGCTCAATATCGGAGTATCAATAAAATCGTTCCACTATTTCTAATGCATAAATTTCAAAAATATTATCAAACATGTTTTTAAATTGTACGTGACCGTTTTATTTGTATTTATAGATAAAGAATTTTAAAGTTGAACTTTATTAACTCATTTCTTATAATTTTCGCAAAATCTCAGTGTTGTTTTAAAAGAATGTGATAGAAAAAACATGATTAATAGGGTAAAAAAAGTATGGAGCAAATTTTTAGTAATTCTTAATTTATTTAAATAAACTGTTTTGTAAATTTCTCAAAATAAGTTAGGCAAAATTGGTTATAGATTGTTCATGGTTAATTCTTAAAATATTTGTTATTTTTTAAACTTCTTTTAATTATTAATTACTACTCTACAAGAATCAGGAAACTAACAAAGCTTATATTAAATAAAAAGAAAATTGTGCAAAACTAATTTTTGATAGTACACATTTGAATTTAATCATTTATTTGTTTACAAGCAAATTAAAATAAGTAACAAGTTTATAATCTCACCAAATTGATAGCATATCTCTGACTGATGCAATTCATTTTTTGATTTGGTTTGCTTGGTCATTACATTTCTTGTAGGATATTTATCAGTTATATTAATTTATCCATTTTTCATTAGCAGCTATTTTCATTAATACTTGAAGTTGATGTATTTGCAGAATGAATTTCTTTCATTGTTTTTCTTTCAGTGTTCATTTTAGCATATGCCTATTCATGATTGAAATATTAACTTTCTAATTTTTCACTAATATCACATGATGATGAAGATTAATTATGGTTTTAATTTAACTGGAACTTTAGTAATCTTCTGATGGAATGTTATTAGAATAAAATAGGACTAAATCAATCTTAGTAAGTGCAATGTTAACATCATAAACTTCTGTTTGTGACTTTGACAGGTCTTTTTGCCTTTAGAAAAAGAAAATACTTGTTTTTGTAACTTATGTTGAAATTAACTCTAAACTAACAACTGTAAATGAAATTATGAGCAATTTGTATAAAAAAATGAGCTTAAAATAATTAATATGCATCCAAAGGAATAAATCATATGATTAACAAAATTATTTAGTTTCATGTAGTTAGCGTAGAATCCCATTTTGAAGCCACTTAACTTTCAATTATGATTCAAGTGAGAAGAATGATACTCCTCTCTGAGCTTCTTTGCAATACTAGCAAGAGGATGCTTGATCTCAAAACATTTTATATGAAGCACACTCCCTCATACAGCTTATTTTTTTGTAGAATTGGGTCTTAAATCCATAAGCCTCATGTGTGTATACAAAGAATCTGCCATAATTCTATCAGATATCATTAAAAAGAACAATTGAAGCCTTAGTAAATACATATATTATTTTTGTATCAATTTTAGTATGTTCCTATTTAATTTAAGGAACATAATAATGAATAATTGTTGTTGAAATTTTGAAATGAAAATTATATGGTTAATAAAAGGTATGCTACTTTCATTGGTGTGTATTTAAAATAATTTGTTCATTACTATTTATAATCAAAATTTTCTAATTTAATCAGTTGTAATTATTTATTTTACAGAAATCTACATAACAGTATTTTATCATTCATGTCAGTTATTTTTGTAATAACTTATTTTAAATATTTGTGATAGACTTTTTCATGCATATAAACATGTTTTTTACAAAATAATATTTATTTCAAATATTCTTTCCTATGCAAGCCTGTTTGTCCATATTGGCAACTTGTTTTAAATGAGGTGGGATTTTATGTACATTTAATTTTATGTTGCTCTTTTTAGAAGCTATTTGTCCCCGCCTGTAATTTATGCTTATTTTTGGAATTATGTAATATCAGTTGACTTGCATATTATTGCATATCAAAATCTTTGAATGGATGCATTTTATATGAATGTTTGATAGTAGTTTTCAATTTTTTGTACTTGAATAATAATAAGATGAGATTATATATTTTAAAAGTTATCATTTGTGATATAACCAGAGGAATTGGAAAGTTTATCTGTTTGATCAAACAGAATTCCAATATTTGTATCCTCTATTACACTTAATTATTTTCTTATTTCTTAGTATACATAACAAACATATAAAGAAAATGTATAATTCAAATGAATAAGTTGGTAACTGCTATCAAATCAAAATTCTATGTCATGTACATCAGTCATGTTATTTGTACTGCACTAAGATAAACGCCTTTAAAATTAACTTCACTTATAATACTAATCTAATATTAATTTGCATATTCAAAATAAGAAAAATTACATAATTCCTCTTTGTATTTTTGGCTTATAGGGATGAATGCTTTTAGAAATGTTCATAGCACTGCAGTCTTGCTTTGTTCTTATTTCTCCCCTTTGGCTTTAGATTCTTTATGTATTTTGTTTTTTTCAAGAAGTATATATATATACTCTAAAAATGTTGTTGGATGTGAAGCATGTTGTAAAATTAAGTACTTTTCTGCTACCATAACAGTAGTCTGATACCAGCCAGTTTCAAGATAAACTGCTATGAAATAACATTTAAATTAAAATGGTAATAGTAAATTAAAAAATGCATTTTAAAGTTATTGTGTTTGACTCTTGTACTAATGGAAAAGTATCTTAAAATTATATATGTAATTTATTTTAGTTATTTCATCAAACTTCAGATTACATTTCCTAATATGTATTCCTATAATTCATTACATATTTTTACGAGCAACATTAAATGTATTAAATGTAGTATTAAATAATATTTTTAATCATTATGGTTTGCACAAGTTTAATCTGTACCAAAACAAGATTTTTAATTTATTTTTCCCATATATTACCAAAATGTAATATAAATAACAGTTAAAAAATTCAGTAAACCAAACATACTTGCATCTGATAAAGTAAAAGAAAGAAATGTTTTAAATTGTATGATCAGAAGAATTCATTTAAAATTTATTTGCAAGTTACAAAACCCATGCTTTGGCTGCAGATTTATTGTTCTATATATATATATTCTATCACATAAACAAATTGAAAGAAATATCCAATTTCTGAAAGAAAAAAAAACACTTCAACAATATAACTCTGCTTTTTGATTAGCTAGAATATAACGTGGAACTTAATCTTTTACAAATTATTAAGCTGAGTTTTTGTTTTTAGCCTTAGTCAAACACTCCCAGTGCATGATTCCAGCACAGCTGCACTGTAATAAACTTTGCATTTGGCAGGGATTTTTGTGTTTTTAATTGAATAATTTTTAGAATTATAAACTTTATAGAATGTTTTTCATTCATTTTCATCTTTTGCTTAAAATCTCTTCAAAAAATTAATGCATGCTGGTTGAATGTTACAAGAAATTATTTTTGAAATTGTTACTTATTATTCTTATATATCTCCCATTCATGTTTTAGGTAACTATGGAAGAATCAATGATTGTTGGGGCTTTAGAAACGCTCAATGAAGAAGCTTTAGAGGACACAATGGAGGAAAAAAGTCATATCAATAGAAAGCCTTCCAATCCTCCTATTGCGAATCCTTTGAGTCCAATTTTGTCTGACACAGAGGATGCTGCATCAGAAAAACTTGAGGCTGAACAGATGCCTGTCCTTGCTAATACTCCATCAGATGTTGATGTTTTGTATATGAGAAGCCTGCAAGGTTCACCAATGTTGCGAATTAGGTAAGAAGATTTTCCTATTAAAGAATTTGCCATAAAATCAAATTAATTGCCTCACATCATCGAAATGAATATTCAGTGAATAGCATATTTTATATAGATGTCAGTTAATGCTGTACTACTGTAGTTATGAATAACATTTATCTTTATTACTATATCTAAAATTGCAAATCAACTTATTAAATTTTGAAAAAGTATTATAATTTTTTTCCCTTTATTTTATGCCTATAAAACAATTTTTAATTTAATAAAACAATTTAAATGATATAAATTTATACTTTGATTTAATATAGAGACATCCTTTACATAATATCGCATTCATCGAATATATGAAAACTATTGAGAAATTAAGAAAGTGAAGGTAATTTTGAAGCCTTCTTTATGCACCTTGTTACCATATTCTACTGATTAAGTCATATAAAAGATTTTAAAAAGAGCTCTGCTTCATTGTTATCCTATCTTACTAAATTTATAACAGAGTTAGATCAGGGAATTGGATACCTAAAGCAAATTTAATTAAAAAATACTTTTTGCAAATAAACTTTTTATTGACATAAAATTTTAGAAAGAAAATTCTTAGATTTTTAAAAATACTGAATTTAAAATTAGTTTTCACAAGATTAATTAAAACATATATTACTACTGCTTTTGAAGTATCAAAAAATTATGCAAAAAGATATAAATCATTTAATTGCCTTTTTTTTTTTCTTCTGATTTACAGTGCTATATCTCTGAGTGATTCCATGACAGATGTAGAAACTGCCTCTCTGGGAAGATTGCAGAACTTTTCAGCCAACGTGGAAACACTGCCTACTATCTCCAGAACCAAAAGCGAAGAATATGATTCAGCAGTGGTGTCTTCAAGTCCTCGACGAAAGCGGGAATCTAATCGAGCAAAATCAAACTATACAGCACAGCGCCCATCCTCTTTGATTTATGATTCTAATTATGTGTCTACAGCTCTTAATCTTAAATGTGAAACTTCAAATAAATCAAAAAATAACCCCAACCCTGACAAACTAAGCCGTAAGAACCAAGAGAAAAATAATGCTTTGAATCATGTCACCAATAAGTTGAAACACATCAGGAAAAAATCGACATCGAAATCCGAATCCTCTGATAGTTCAACAGAAACAGAAGAAAAGGTGAAACCAAAACTTTCATCACAAAAAACGATACCAACACCAAGTTCAGATGCAGATGGCTTTTATTCTGACGATGAACACACGCCACTCGTTTCTCCTTTCCACTTGACTCGGTCCAGCCATTACAATTTGCAGTCATCTAAGTCAGAGAAAGAGAGTACTCCCGAGAAATCGATTCCTAAGCAAGGGAAATCTGAGGCTGGCTCCCATCGCAAAATGAAGAAGTCTCTGGAAAGGCAGTACTCGATTGATAGTAACCTCTGCGATCATTCGAGGCCTCCGCCATCCTCATCATCCATGGTGGAAATAGCTACTCCTAGCAGCATGAATCAGTATGTGCCGGTTTTGCCTGCTTATGGTCAAGATGTTTCTGATTCGTCATCTCCAGAATTAGCACTTGAAAGTCAAGTCCATAATGAAACAGTTTTGTAAAAAGTCGAAACAGAAATTTTGCATTTGTCTGCATTTTTTTTTTTTTTTTTTTTTTTTGAAAGATTGTATTTTACTTATGTCTAAACTCAGAATTTATTTTGCAATTGAATCCATAAGAATGATTTGATAGTACCTTTTATATTTGTAATAAAAATATCAGTTCCTTTGATTACAATCTGGTAGGTAATATTTTTTGTTTAGTTCAATCTTTTGTATTAATTTTCCCCCAAAAATATATATATTTTTATGACCTCAGGACAATGAAGGTAGCGATTTAATTGCAACATTGAGCGATGTAATATTTGATAAAATATTGTCTTTATGCTACATATTGAAATGGAATAAGACAAGCATGATTCATTTTAAGCAGAAATAAACAAAGTAACTGAAATGGCGAGATATTTTCGTAGAGGAAGAATGTCATTTCGTATATCAATTATGTACTTATTTAACTTATATTTAATTTCCAGCATTCTTATACAGCTGATTTTTTTTTTTTTTATTAAGAATATATGTTTCAGGCTTTAGAAGGTTTTTCTTAAATGCATTTATAGGATTGGAGAACAATTTTATATTCTAGTAATATATTATTTTATAGCTTTTATTTTTCAGTTGTTAGTTGTTGTTTTTTTTAAATATTTTTTTTTAGATATGTATAGGTGGACTTCACTCAGGTATATTTTGACTTATGTATAAAAATTGTAGCATTAAATATTTATGTATGTATAGTATCTGGCAAATAAAGATTTCAAATTCATTTTCTTATATTGTATTTTACAATTAATCTAAATATTACCTACTAATACTTTTCCTTGACGGATTTATAATCACAAAACCGTAATATATATAATAAACTTTTTAAAGAATATAATTTTTGTAACCTAAAGAGTCAGTCACTGGATTTTTCTGCTAATAATAAAGACTGAGTGTGTATTGGCGCTCTATGGGCCAGGCCATTTAACCTGAAACATCTAAATGTGACTTACATAGTTTCTGGAAAATGGGAATGCACGCCTCGAAGCGATTTTTTATAATTTTAATTAATTAAAAATGACTCAATTTTTCATGCTACCTTTTGAAAATATTACATCAATAAAGTAATTTTTACACATTCTTAAAATTTAACAAATCATTTCATTGATATCAATTTTTATATACAGGGTGATTCAAATTAAAGTGTTCCTGTTTGGGACGAATGGTCGACGTAATGCCTTCATATTTGGAGGATATACATTTTAGGTCATGGGAAATTGATTAGTGCAATGAAAAAATTAGTTAAAAAAAAAGATCGCAAGGTGAAATGTGTCGATGCGATCGGTTTAAAGTAGTGAATATGAAACACGACACCAACAATAAAGAACATAATATGAAGTAAAGTATGAATAAACTCCATTATTGCATTACTAATGCAGATTTCATTAGCTAAATGGAAATTCAAATATTCAACATTGCGAGTTGCACTGGAGAACAAAATGTACGTAATAGGGGAGCAAAAGGTCGTTCATAACAGATAAGGTGGGTATATAGGTTCTGAACATTCTTAGACCACGACGATAGTTCTCTCTTTGTCGTAGCGTGTGTTGCTACCAAAGTTATTTTGCCAAAACAGCAATAACGTTCCCAAAGCGGTTCGTTTACACCGAGGTTATAAATCTTTGTGTACGGGTCAAATAACACTTTGCGGTGAATGGTCAAACATTTCGAGCAAACAGGCAGCTTTGCTGTTAGAGCAGGCCGTAGATGTAAAACATGGATACCGCGGGTGATTGAAGACATCGCAACTTCTGTCGATGAACAAGTCAATACGAACACAGCAGGGACGTCTTATGCTCGCGCCGTATCGAGGCAACTGGAGCTGCCATACACTACGGTTTGGAAGTGCATGCGGATAGCTCCCGAAGCCTATCCATATATGATCCATCGCTTGCAAGAATTAAAACCAGCCGATAACGGCGTGTGTGAAGCGTTCGGTTTACATTTCTTGGCGCGGATGGAGATGGAGCATCCTATGATCCGATCAAGTTCACTTTCACATGTGCGGAATAGTGAAAGCCCAAAACTGCCGTATCTGGTCCACTACGAATCCGCGCCAGGTTCAACAAATACCCTTGCATTCACCGCATGTTGCTGTTAGGATCGGCTTCACTGTGCTTTTTAATTGGACCATTTTTCTTTGAAGCAATCACTCCGCAGGGTCAAACAACCTGTTCCGTAACTGCAGCACGTTATCGGGATATTTTGTAAACTTTTGTCATTCCAGAATTACAGCAGCATGAATATCTCACTACAACAATATTCCAACAATATGGTGTTCCTCCTTATATAGCACGTGTGGTTCAACAATTGTTGCAATATCATTTTACCGAGGATCTCATTATCAGAGGTGGTGCCAGAAATTTGCCGACGGGGGTTCAAGCCAAATCCGATAGGAGGACAAGCGCAATTTCTCTTATTTGGCTTTAAAATAACTCATAATAATTAATTTTACATTGCCCTTTTTTTCATTGTTAAAAATTTACAAAGATATTTGTAAAAAAAAAAAATGTTTTTAGTTTCTTTTCCTGACCATCAAAATTTTGTCAATATTTGAGTCTATTTTTTTTATTGAGACTCTTGAAATCTGATTTCTCTGGCATCTAATTTGAAAAACAAAACATAATTATATTTCATTTTAGATTGTAGTATATAGATAGAAACACGGATTGCGCCAGAATGATATGTCATACTAAATGAACAAATGCATGCTTATAATTTTATATCAGAAGCTATATAAAATGAATGTTGAAATTAAATTCAAAAAGTTTTGTAAAAGAAACTTTTTTAGTATGCTGAAATAATAAATAAATAAAAATTCGATGTTTTCACCAAAAACCGTTTTATTGCAGTTTTCTACTTAAAATAATTTTTAAATAAGGCTTGAAACAACGATAATGTATTTTGAATCCGTATGATATATTTCTTATAAGTGCGCGAGCTCAATAAAAATTTGCTATAATTCGGACACGAAAGCATAGAATTCGGAAAAGATACAATGATGTTGTTTCTTAGGAAAGTTGGAGAAAATATTTTGCAAATATATCTACAAACTTAATATTTTACATAACATATAAACAGGGCCGCCGCGTGAGGGTGACAAAATTGTTCACCGCACAAGGGCGCCTGGGCCAGGGGGGCACCAAAATTTAGAGTACTTATAGTTTTTTAATTTAATGTTACTTAAATAAAATTTGTTAATTATACGCTTGCAATTTTGTATCATGGATGAGCTCAACAAAGACTTTATGATGCAGAAAAAGTTTACTGGCAATCTGTTTTTGAACGGTTTATTTATTTAATTCAATTTTTATCCCGGCAATGCTTTGCATTTAGAGGTTCGTCGAAAGAGTTGTATCATAGTAATAATGGAAATTTTTTGAAGTTAGTTGAAATTATAGCAATATTTGATCCAATAATCGCTGAACATCTCCACAAAATTCGATATCTCAAAAGAAGAATATTGCTCATTACTTAGGGGATGAAATTCAGAATGAAATATAAGCATTATTTCAGAAGAAATTAAAAAGCATTTATCACATATGATTAAATCGTCAAAATATTACTCACTAATTCTGGATACTACATTTGATGCCAGTCATACTGAACAGTTGACTGTTGTAATTCGATTTGTTTATAAGAACGAGGACATTTAAAATCGTTAGAACTAAATTTATCAGATTTACGAGGCCAATCTTACGATAATGGTGCTAATATGAGAGGAAAGCACAAAGAATTGCAACAAAAAATTATTGAAAATAATTCGAGGGCACTCTATATCCCCTTAAATAATCGTAGATCAGATGAAGCGTATGAACATGCAATTGCCAATGCAAGTATCGTTGCTGATAATTTGGGGGTGGATACTGATTTTACACAAAGTCGAAACAGGTTTAAAAAGAAACTGTTTCAAGATAAAGAAACTGTTTCAAGATGAACAAACCGACGAACCAATCAACAATCCAAGAGAAAAATTTAAGTTTAAATTTTACACTATAATATTAGACACTGCTATTTCTTCAATTACTGAAAGATTCAGTCAATTAAAATAACATTACAATTACTTCAAGGTAATAATTGTATATACCTAATACCCTACCACTATATACCTAATTTAAAAAACTGGAGTGACAATGAAATTTTAAAACATTGTAAAGAATTTGGCTACTGGAGAACAAAGTTTTTCAAAACTTAAAATTATAAAAAAACTACATGTGATCTAGCATGGCGCAGGAGAGATTATCGGACAAGTCAATTATATCCACAGAGAGCGAAGTTTCGGAAAAATTAAATATAAAGGAATTAATACGAGCGTTTGTAATTGTTAAAGCTAGCAGAATCAATATTTAAATATATTTTCTAATTTTTATATTTTACTTAAAATATGTTTTATCATTGGTTTGTTTTTAAAATTTATGAAATAATAAAAAACAATAAGACAAACATGTTTTAATATTATAATCAATATTTGAATATATTTTCTAATTTTTATATTTTACTTAAAAAATGTTTTATCATTGGTTTGTTTTTAAAGTTTATGAAATAATAAAAAATAAGACAAACATGTTTTAATATTATAATTTTAAAGTTTTTCAGTTTGAAAGTCAAATTTTGAACATTATAAACGAGTGTTTCACATATAATTTGCAGTACTTTATAAGAGTGCAACAGAACCCCATAAAGGGGCGCCAAATTTCAATTTGAACAATGGCGCCTAATACCCCACGCGGCGGCCCTACATATGAAAAATGTTCTTGTGAAAAATGAATTATTTAAACATCCCCCATGAATTCATTTTTCAATGTACATTTAGGCTTTAAAAAACCCTAATGCATTTTATCAAGAAACAATTCGATCTAGAATATGAATTCCCTTGTCTTCATTTTTAGGCACGCGTTCTTGTGGTTAAGTACTTTTTTCCCTCGAAGTTATTGCAAGTTAACATTCCTCCCAAAAAAGTGAGTTTATCCCTCAGTTTCATGCATAGGCTTTTTTTAACCCCTTCGTATATAATGACTCACGTATCAAATGACTAAATTTTTTAATCTTAAATCTGCAATTAAGTGAAAGTATTAAGCAATTTAAAGTGCTAAAATGACTTGAAAACGCATCATTACCTCAAGTGCCCTTGTATTATTCTAGGGATTAAAATAATAATTGTGTCAAATAAGATCTAACATCTAATTAGGAAATTAAATAAATTAACTATTAAATAACTATTTTAATCATCCTTTTATCAAGATATATTTATCCAAAATCTATTAAAAATTTACAGGCACCTGTGGTTTTTGCCGCAAAGAGTAATGGATAGAAAAAATACGTTTCTTGAAGCATAGTTATAATACTGAATGCAGAATCTGAAGAATTCAGGTAGCAATTTATTTAACAAATTTAATGCATACTTGAATAAACTCTTTAACTCTTCTATTCCATAGACTGAAAGCGTCGTTGAATATTTCAATATTTATATACTGCTAACAAAATAGATTATAGTTTTTATTTACTGTAGTTCGAAACATTTGTAATATAAGTAAATAGCAGCTTTCTCACAATGTTTTTAATACTTAGCACGCACGTTGAAAATTTAATTTTCTGAGAGTATCACATTCATTTAGACATGTATCGTTTTTTCAAAAAATACACTTAGAATTTAACATAATAGTTAATTGAATTAAAATAACATTTTTCTATCCAAAACTTTTCTAAAATGCAAATAATAATTGAATTTTAAAAATAATTTCATTAAAGTAAAATTGGATGTGATTTATTTAGAATTTGATATGCAGGTGTTGATTAGCGCTTATATGTTCGTGCGAACAAGTCGATATAATCGGTATTTTGTCCATAAGCTACTGCTTTTCAGCATAATATTATATTGTCACCATATTATGTTGAAAAGTAAATTGTTTTATATCTAAAAGGTTTTCAGTTCTTTTTTCTGAAAACATCATCATAAAGCATTCATCACTGCATAAATTTTCGATATAGGTCAGCATTTGCTATTAAAGATTAGCATTAGGGAGGAAAAAGGGACGTCACAAAATTATAGAATGGGCAAAAAAAAGCAATTCGATTTCGTCTAATTCATGCATGAAATTAAGCGTACTCATTTCATAACATGTTTTGAAAAAAAAAAAAGTCGTCAAAATGTGGCTCGGAAAACTCACAAGCACTAACACCGACTTCAAATTTCTGCTGTCGGAAACTCCTGACCCTGTGAGGTACGACACAATAGGGATGTGGTTTTATGAGGCAATTTGAGTATTGCTGGAAAGTTTACTCGGGGGAAGGAAATCCTAACTCGTCAGTACAACAGTTAAGAAAGGTATCGGCCAGTAAAGAAAGGTAAAAACATTTCTGGTATAGCACTTGTACCCAGAGCCGGCCTTCTCTAGGAAGGGGCCCGAGTGCAAGAAACTATTTGAGGTCCTAAATTTTTTGCAAAGTAAAAAAAAAAAAAAAAAAAAAATCGAACACATATTACTATTCTATGTTTATTTAATGCATGATTTTGTTTTAGCTAATACATAAATTATTAGCTAATAAAAAGAAAAATTGCAATTTCTTTTTAGATGTTTAATATAGCAAGTGCATTAATGCATATGGCTCTGCTTGTGCAAACATGCAGGCTTATCTATGTCATCGGTTTCAATCGTACCAGCGCTCCACTACACCCTAAAAAGTTCTTTTGTTCATTTGGTGAAATTGGAAATGCATAATTTTCTACAAGCTTCTTCCTCAAAGTGAAACAATAAATTCTAGGAAATACTGCTATCAACTGAAAGTTGCCATAGCAATAAACAGCTAGAATTTATGAGCGTTGTTTTTCATCATGACAACGCGAGACCGTATATTGCATTAGTTGTAAGAGAGAAACTCTTACAATTTGATTGGGATGTTTTACCGCATCCTGCATACTCTCCAGATCTCGCTCCATCTGATTACTACTTCTTTCTGTCCTTAAAAAATTCTCTTCGAGATAAACACTAAAAATCCATCAAGAGAAAAAAAACGCACTTAGAGGTTTATTTCTTGTCCAAAACACAACAGTTTTGGTAAGAAAGCCTAATGAGACTTCCTCAGAGATGAAAGAAGTTAATAGAGCAAAACAGTTCTTATATAACAAAATAAATAATATCTTAAACAGTAAATAATGTGTATTCATTTCATATTAGAAAAGAAAAGAAATTTATGGCTCTTGTGCGTTATTTACATATCTCATTCAGAATAAAATCCCGTCGCAAACAAATTCCCTGAATTAGATTTTCATCTACATTTTTGTTATAAAACTTTACAAAGTTTTTGGAACATTTCTCTAATTCATGTTTTTCGAAAGTTTTTATAACAGTGATTAATTTGAAATCAGAAATAATATTTGGTATATTTTTAAATATATATATTCTATATGTACAATAACAGTATCAATTACAGTGTTAAAAAATAACGCTTAAATTCCTCTATCGGGTTTTTTATAACTTCGTCTTCTGCTAATTCGGAATATAATCTTTTCCTTTTTTGAATTCGTTTTGCAAGAAAAAATTCGAATTTGTTCTGAAATATTCAAATTACGTGCTAGCACTTTTGCTTCGTCTAAATATGTGTTAAATTTTGTTCTTAAATTTTGGATTTCAGTTTTAATTTTATTGACTAAATCGAAAACCGAGTCAAGAACAATTGTTTTTGCTTGAAATAGTTTATTGATAGTGTTAATTTTGGAAAATATTGCAAATCATACTATTAAACATAAAATAAATGGCATTTTTTGTATTGCATCCTATAAACTTTTAGCTTCGGATACCGTTGCAGTCCTTCAGCAGTCACATCAATTACTTCAATAAACTCTATAAATGACTCATTTATAGTTAACCTTTTTTCGTCAAAATTTACGTACCCAATAATGATTGAAGTTTTCGTTATGGGAAATATCAGAAGTACAATCCATTTGGATACTATAGTACATAGCTCTGGATTCGATATAAACCTTCTAGAGTCCAAACTCAGTGAGCCTTTGAAGGCCTTGTCCGAGTTTGCTGAAGAGCTTAAACTCAAATTTAACCCTGCCAAATCAATTACCACCTTTTTTATAACCAATAAACACTTATACAACTACAAACCAAAATTGATGCTTGAAAATCAAGAACTTGCATATGAAAAACACCCAAAATACTTAGGATTTGTTTTGGATTCTGAACTTACAAGTAATAAGCACATTGACTACATAGTCTCAAAAGCAAGAAAATGATTAAACATCCTTAAATATATTGCAGGTAGAGACTGAGGAGTTGACGCGACTACCCATAGAACTACTTATCTAGCTATCATCAGACCTTTACTTGAATATGGATTCCCAATTTATTGATGTGCCTCCGTTTCCAACTTGAAGAAACTTGAACAGGTACAGCTGAGTGCAGCTCGTATAATAACTGGTCTGAAACGAAGTTGCCCCTCAGATATTGTCCTTTATGAAGCCGACCTGAAACCTCTCCATGTTAGAAGACATGCTAACGTTATCAAATATTACAGCAAACTTTCCAGTTATGGCATTCAAAACAACACCTCAAAATACCTAAGTAATTGGACTAACCTCCAGAGACTCAAGAAAAATAGTCCCTTTAGTCAAGTTTTGTCTCAGAATATAATTCCTAAAAATGTAGAGCCGCATTCTCTTCACTCCTGTATAAATCCTATTGAAGAACTTACCAGGGTTCACTTTAATTTCAACCTTCCTGTTCCCATTAATAAAAAGGAAAATGCATCAGAATACCTTAGTTAATTGGTCTTGGAAGTCATTAATAAAATCCCTAAATGTGACATTAGATTGTATACTGATGGCAGCAAAATCGACAATTTTGAAGGTAGTGGCAACTATATTGTAACCCCTCAGTCTAGTTTTTCTCTATGCCAACGAAATCCAGACTTCTGTTCCGTTTTTAGAAGCGAACTTCCAGCAATCGATGAGGGACTTAAGACAATTTTACACGAAAATAATTATAAGAACCTTTGGATTGAGCCGCAGCTCAATGGAACACCTTAACAATTGGACCTACGTTGGAGATAAAGCAAGTTTGTTTATTCTTCAGAAGTTGAAGCTGATTTCACTCCAACATGATATTCATTTCCAGTGGATCCCATCTCATATGGATCTACTTAGTAACGAAATAGCAGACAGGCTTGCAAAGAAAGGAAGCAGTTTAGCGACTTCATCTGCTGGAACAAATATTTAAAAATAACAATAGCAAAATTATTTGTTATTCAAAAAATCGTGGATTATGCATCTCTAGTCAGGCCATGGAGATTAGCAACAACAACAACTATAGTACATGGCTGCTTTTATATCATGTTTAATTTCCTTAAGGACTTCATTTCCTCATGGAGAAATAATTTGTTCTTGTGACCTATGTGCTAAATGATGCACAATTCTGTTTTTAGAATTTATTATTTTGTTTATATGACCCATTAGCACAGAGTTGTTTTTACTTAATTATTCGATTCAACTTAAAAAAATTTTCATTATTAGGCGTACCTATTATTTCGTGGGTTCCTTGATGTGGAAGAATTTAGTTCTTTTTTTCCCCAAGCAATAAACGAATTAAAATGACAACTAGAAGGCTCATTATCTTGGATTACAGTTGACAGCTTTCTGCAGTTATTATAGCCACCTATAAATGTGGGTGTGATTTGTCTTAATGCATCAGTCCACTTGGATTAGCTTAATCTTTTTATTCTTGATTAACAAATGATGATTCTGATGAATTTTACAAATGAGAATTCAATGATGAAGGAATATATATTACGTGAAGATGGAGTTGATGTTGCTTAAAGGATCTTTCCCACCTACGCTTGGTACACTGGCATTTGCAGAGGAATTCTTCAATATTTCATAATTTTTTTCGTATTAAATTCTTATCAAAACTTTTATATTAAATGTATTTTTTAATATCGAAAATAATTCTAAGAATCTATGAAATAAGTCCTAAGAATAACATGTTTGGATATTTCTTGTTATTACTGGAAGAATTTAAGTAATTATATTATGGAATTAATAAAAAAAAATCGTATTTTCCGTAATAATAATCGTATGGTTCAAAAATAGAAATTAATAAATATTAATGATGAATAAGGAAAATTGCATTTTTAATTTTTAAAATCTGCATTTGTTTATCTCCAGACTGTGTTATCCCGCCCAGAATCTAGTTATCTTCAAAAATTCAATAAAGAAATGTCAATATCCTGTGAGTGGATAATGAAATGTGCATAGTGTGCATGAAGTGTTCGAACAATATCATTCTCTTTGCATAAAGTCAAGGGGCGGTATCAATATCACGCTCTTTTTTCCGTGAAGGGAGAAACGGATGAGAAACTGAAAATTCTTTTTTTCTTCTTTATTTTATGATAGCTGAGAATTTTTGACTTGTGAGTCAGCGAACGAAAGCAAATTGGATTTCACTCATCTGCAAACAAATTTGAAATAAACAAATCCTAAGAAAAATATTCTGAAATTTGAACGAAAGAGATTTGAATTAGAATGTGTTAGAGTAAAATATTCTTGTAAATCATAAGTTGCCTATTTGTTCCATTAAAAAAAGCTTTTGGACCATCATCGCCGTACGCCGTATCTCACTTGATTAATAATAATATTCGAATCATATGATATTGCTAATCATATTGCAACACATTTAGAACAAATAGTTTTGATATATAGGCATCTTAAAAAGTTTTCGAATGTTACTGCTTTTGAAATAACTTATTAATCTGGGTTTTGTTGTAGTTTTATTTTGCGTTTCCATCCATGCGTTCGCTAGACTCTTCTCATTTTCATTCGCTGTCTTTCTCTTGTCCTTAACATTTGATTTAGAGTAAAAAAAAAATTGTGAAATTTGGCCTAAAGTGCAAAAAAAAAAAAGCCATTAAAGGAATGCGACATAGATTGAGGCCCATGTAGGTCTCGAGGCGACCGTCTCAAATGCCTGTGCAGAAAACCGCCACTGGGTAATAGCACTATCATGGTATACAGCCGTCTCCAATAAAATGGTTCACATACGCAATAAGCTGGACTTAAGACAATTATAATAACGGTTTTAAAGTCTGACGATTCGGTGGAATCGTAGACATGAAATTATATCTGAAACGATTCAACCAATAATCCAGCTGATGGCTAGAGACATCTAGTTTTAAATAATCTTTGAAAAAATTATGCATGTTTTACAATAACATATTTTAATGTTGGAATGAAATTTAAAATCTTTTTATAGTTACCACTATTTCATTCTGGCTTTTTTTTCATGCTGTGTAAGTTTCCGTATAAAGTATTTTTTTTTTCATAAAATTTAAATTTTGTTGTATTAACAATTAAGATTTCACTTTCGAATCAATCAATAGCTCACTTTTTTTATTATTATTAATGCGCTTTTTTTTCAATACTGCTGCACTTTTCAGTGATATAATTGAATGTATAGAGATATAGGCAAAAAGTTTTAAAAAAATCTATAAGTAGATGTATATTTTATAAAAAGTATAAGAATTTTGTTTGTAAAAATTTGAAATTAAAAAAAAAGTTGCCGAATTATTCATTGAAATTGTTAGCTACAATTCATTCCAATAAACCAATGGGTCGCCAAAGTGATTATTTACTTTGTAAACTGATTTTGAATCATGCCTTGTTTTTTCGTTATCAGTAAAATTATTTTATTCAAAACAGTTCCATTATATATAAATATATATATGATAGACGTTTTAAAAGGAAATTATTTTTAAATCTTTCGAAATTTTTTCCCGTTATTGCTAATTATTGTATGCTTTCTGGTTACAATTATGGGAAAAAAAACCCTACATAATTGTAATTTTCTTTAATATATTCTATATAGGTTATAGCACATTTTTCAAAGCCATGTTAAAGTGATTAAGACTGTTTACAATGTATAATATACAAAGCAATGTTTTAATAGTAACTCACCTCGTTTCGTGACGAGTCACCATTTCTATATTTAAAGTAATTGTTATTCCTCTTTTCTGTTTTCAAGAAAAACATTGCATCATTATAAATTCTTTATGGAATAAAACCTAAATAATCATCCAACCATTTGCCAGTTTTTATTTGATGTGAAAGTTAAAGACATATATCATCAATGTTTCTCTGTTCTTCACCATTGCTTATTTTCGAGAAAAAGTTCCAAAATATTATTTTCATTGCACATTGAGGGGGAAATCCTCGACAGTTCCCCCATGATCCCCACTATATAAAACATGTCGAGTTCACAAATTTTTATTTCATAGCTCATGATCCAAGGATGAACCAAGTTTCATCTACTCGTACCTTCTCTATTTTCAAGTGGTTGCAAAATAAGATTCAAAAGGAAACAATAACCGAATTGATTTTGCAGTCCTTTCGCAAACATATTTAATCAATCCGAACTATGCAATCCTAATTTAAAATAGCATTTTCTTTAGTTTTTCTAAAAAAATATTTCATCAAAATGGGTCGACCTGATTTTATTAATATCATTAATATATATGGTCACCAAAGGCAGTTAGTATTAATAAGATTAATTTAGTCATACCAATCAATTTTGAAGAATTACACCTTCTTATAACAAAAGAATGTACCATTTAAAATTATATTCGCATACTAATAATAGAACAATTTACTTCAAAGTAAGGTACCCACCTATCCACATTGGAATGATTGTCAAATTTTATTTTTCAATATTTCACAAAATTAAGACAACAGTCTTTGATGACGTAAATATGCATCAAGAGCATTTGTATGGAACAAAAAAATTTTGATGTGGCTAGATGCTACAATCATTGACCCTCCATTTTTGTGAAAAAGTGGAGGCAGGCGACCCTTGATAACAAATGCAGAGGTCATAAATTTTTAAACGAAACAAAATTTGGGAGAAATCGGAAAAGTGGTTAGGGCTGGGTGATCAGTTCTTTGGTATTTCTCTTGTGAAATATATGGATTGCTGCGGTGGCTTATTATTATTTTTTTTACAAGTTTTAAGTATATTTGGGATCTTTTAGCTTATTTAGTTTCTTTATTTTCAATTTTTCACTATGTGTAATATTTTCCAAGATTAAGGTGACCATTCGTACTGATTTTACCAGTACAGTACTGGTTTTCAGGGCATAAGTCCTGGTTAGTCATTAAACAAAACCAGTACTCGAAAAGTACTGGTTTTAGATTAGAAAACAGTAAAACAAAAAAAAAGTAATAAAATAAAAATAATAAAATTAGAACTGGCAACCCTGATAATTCTATGTGATATCGTCAAGTGTCGCATGAGCAGGACCGCCACGACGTCATACAAGCCAGTGGTGGTCTGATGTACTAACTACTGTGATGTACCTACCTTATTATTATGATGGCGGCAAAACGACGAAAGTGCGTATTTAATGATGATTTAAAATTAAAATATACATTTATTAAAGGAAGTAATAATATTGATCCTAGTGAAGTATATTGTGAAAAAGGTAGAAGTACGTTTTCTACTACAAATAGTGGAAAAAGCGACATTGAAAACCACATAAAAACAGTTAAACACAAACGAGCAGTGTCAGCAGCAATTGATAGTTCGAGTATGACATCATATTTTCAGAAAAAAGAATTTGAAACTGCCTAGAAGAAAAGAGCTGCAGCTGAAGGTTTCTGGGCATATCATACAGTTATGCATAATCAATCTTTTCGATCAATGGACTGTACCTGTAAACTTATTAAGGCATATTTCGATGCTAAATTCACATGCTCTAGGACCAAATGCGAAGCTATAATCACCGATGTACACGTCCCTTACGCAAATCAAATATTGGATGAAGATTTGAGAAACGTAAGTTTAATATCAGTGTATTCAGACGCCTCAAATCACAAAGAAATTAAACTTATCCCTTTACTTGTCAGATATTTTTCAGATATTGGTTGCTCAGCGCATATTTTAAACAATTCTATACAAACCGCGGCGAACTGCTTTCCAATTGATATACAAACTTTAATTACCAAGATTTACTCTTACTTTTACATTTATACTGTGCGCGTCAGTGAATTAAAAGAATTTTGTAGACATAGAATATTAAAAACTTTTGGATTACAGTGCTACGCGATGGTTAGCGTTACGACCAACTATTGAGCGCGTGTTGGAAATATTTCATGCATTAAAATCGTATTTTGCGTCTAATGAAAAAACTCCGACAATTATTAAAAATTATTTTGAGAATCCTGAAACTGAATCTTGGCTTTTCTTTCTCCATAATGTGTCATCAATGTTTCATAACACGGTTTTAAAGATAGAAGGACAAGATATTTCTATGTTGGAAACAAATATCAGTTATAAGGACCTTGAAACCAAAATTGCTGACAGGATAGCAAGTGTGTTTCTGCCCCTGCAAGTTCGACAAAATTAAAAAGGCTAGAAGAAGACGGCTTAGTGAAATCGAATATTTTCAAAGAAAAAGTGGTGGAATTTTACAGCACATGTTTTCAGTATCTGGAAGAATGGGAAGGCCATTTTGAGGGAATCGAGAAGTTTAATTGGATTACATTAAACATGAAACCTACGCATCAAATGGTTCAAGTATGCAGTGACTATTTAATTCAACATTATACGGAAATAAATTTCATTGAAGATGAACTCTTAGATGAAATCTGTTTCATTCAGCGCTACACCACAGATGAGAAACTTGGGCATTGGAAACAAAATTGTATTTCGGTATCAAATAGGTGGATTGAAATTTTTAAAGCCTTTAAAGAAAATGATGTGTCCAATAATATTGGCAAATTGGTAGATTATTGCCTCTGTATGCTAGGAACTAATGCACCGACCAAACGGGTTTTTCCTTTATTAAACAACATCTGGAAGCGAGAAAACCCAATTGAAAGTGGAAACTTTGAAATCCTTGTTGATTGTCAAAAATAATTTAAATGCAACCTGTATGGAATTCTATGAAAATATACAGGAAAACAAAAATTTGTTAAAAGCAATTCACTTCTCAGAAAAATATAAAAAAACAAACTAAATTAAATAACTCCTTATGTTTTATTATGTTATTATATTAGGTATGGTTTATCATGTTATGTTATGTTTATTATGTTTTATTTTTATATTGTAAAATCATATTTTAGTTTTCACATTTCTTGTGTTTAAATAAACGCAACATTTTTTGATATCTAAAAGTTTTTTATTTACTTAGGTATACAGGTTGCCGTTGGGTGAATTTTTGATAAAAATTTATAAAATTTGGGCGTGGCTGGTCAAAATTCATGTTGCCCTGGTTTCAGGTTAAAAAGAAATAGTCACCTTATCCAAGATACAAATTAAATATATGAAGCATTTTTTAAAATTTAAACTGTCTTAAAGTCATCAATATTTAGGCGAAACTTTCAGGTTATATTTATAATCATAATCAATGAATTGCACAAATCAGTACACAGAAGTATGAAACGTTGCATCTGTGAGTAGAATGCATTTTCGGCGTTTGGATGAAGATAATCTCATCTTTTATTTTTGGGTTCATAGCACATGGATACATCACAGAAATACTCATAAGAAACACATAAGACATTTTCACACTAAACACGCACAAGTAAAAGAGGGAATTCTTTTTTAATATCAATGCCACACCAAGTGGCGTTAGCAGATCTGTTCAAGTTAAAATCAAGCGGACTGATACAAACAGATTTATTTGGTAATAAATACTTAGGAGTCAAGGGCAGAAAAAAAATGACTTGATGTCGATGAAAATATCCCTTATTAAAAGAAACAAATGGACTAACCCACATCATCGGAGTAAATAGGGTTAAAAAGTTTGATTGACAAGTCAAACACCGAACAAGGAAGTAGATCCTAGTCCCCGAAAAAAGAGCTGCGAGGGATCGAGACCTTTGAAATAAGAATTCGTTACCACAGAAAAATCTGCATTATTTCTATAAACAATACTTGGCTCTTTAGTTTTTGAATAAGTCTGGTGCCATTTCAAATACCACCAGGGAATCTTTAAAACATTTTGAGAAAAGATATTCTTCGAGTTAAGATATTTTGGATTTTCAATATCCACACAGCACAGGAATATAAGCCCTTAGAATATAAAACTCATCATTATGACTAGTTATTTAAGAGCTACATTTTTTGACATTTAATTTCGCTTTATAATACTGCTCATTGATTTTAAATAATCCTATAATTTAGAAGGAATTATTCATTATACTTCATTTGATACAACTTTGACTTTATAATTGCGTTTGTTAATTTTTCGTCCAGGTGGACCTGACTTTAGCAAGGTCAATGTAACTGTAAAACACCGGTTTCTATTTCAAGAATGGACCAGCAAATCTTAATTAAGTGCCCCGATTTTCTGGGATTTTACATATAAGTTGATAACTTATTTAACAAAAATACTTAAACAAGTTTTGATTTCGGACAAAAAAATATAATATAATAATCCGATGGCTCAGCTTTGCTGCTTTCAGACAGAAGAAAATATCCTGGATTTGCATTAAACCTCCCACCTATACCTTTGTTTACGTATTTATTAACACTTCATATTAAAAAGAAAAAATAAATATGGTTATTCTGAATGATTTTCGGATCAATTCTTCTCCACAACATTTCTAAATACGGAATATAGGTAGTAACTTCATGTGATGAATGTATACAAATTAAAAGAAAAAAAAAAAAAATAGCGAATGAAATTGCAAAATATGTATGCTATTTTTAATCTCTTCCTGGTTTATGAAATTTTTAAACTGTTAAGCAACTGATTATTCCTAAATTATTTTGTTTTATTGGATTTTATCAATACTATCATCTAAGATCCCAGGTCAGAGTTCCAGACTGAAAATTCATCATGATTTTTCTCAAATATAAACAAATTTACATAATAAAAAACATTTATTAAATTTTATTGTCAGAAAGTTAGCTTCTAAAAATTCTTTTATCCCTATTTTATAGTGTATAAAATATGGTAATCAATATTCAGTAAAGGATTAGAATAAAGTGTAGAGACATCCTGAATAAGTCGGGGCAGCCCGTATTTGCGGCGACTTATCACTTACTTTTATTTATAGGTGCGCAGCTAAAATTTAAAAATAAAGAAAGAGACTAATGAGATTCAATTAAGATGGCTTTATGGAGGTTATGATCATCTATATAACCAAGGTAGATACAGACTAACATTTTAGGAGAGGGTATGTTCAAGAATATAGTTTTGGGTAAGGAAATTGTCTGGAGGAGTCTGGGAGATGGGGGGGGGGGGACAGTAAATAAATAAATTTAAAAAAAAAACATCAAATAGGTTAGAGATAAGATGTTTGAGGTTAAATTAGCCTAATTGTACGATTTTATTTTAAATGCAAAGTTAGAGCTTATATTTTCAAATTTTAGTTCTTAAATTATACAGGAAATAAAAAGAACTATTAGGTCAAATTGTTATAAAAAGAATTTGCCGAGATAACTATAATGAGAGTAGTATAGTTATCCTTATAAAGAGCAGCATAATTATAGCTCCTCAAATATATATTTAAAAATTTTTCTTGTTGTGATTTGCTGGAATGAAACTATAAGTACACACAACTAAATACTATCAGCAATTTTATACTTTCCCGACAAACAAATTTGTAATGCTAAAACTAAAGCAAGGTGAATTTTTTTTTTTTTGAACTTATAATACAGAACAACACTGTTCAAAATTTTCATCATATAGTACAAATATTTTTATTATTTCCCCTAATCATATGTGTAGAAAACTTCAATACATTACAATAAAAAAAACATTCCTCAGTATTTAAAAACAAGCAAGAAAATGAATTATATGAAAATATATAAGAAATAGAAAATTTTATGTGAAAAAAATTGTTTTTCATGATCTGCAAGTACTCAGAGAAACTAATACAAATTGTTAAGCATCCAAATAACTACAGCTGTGATACTAAATGAAATAAAAATAATTTGCATGTTGCGAGGGAGATTTTATAATGCAGTGAAGATCAGACTAATAACTGTCATAAAATAAAGGGATTATTACAACTGCTGTTCCCTTTATTATTATTACTGCAGGAAATATTATCATTAATACCCCCCCCCAATTTCGCAGATTGAAAAAAATATGGAAAATGGATTATTTAAAAAAATTATATAACCAATACGCAGTTTTGAAATATTTTTTTAAATTTGAAATATGCATCTACCTTATTTTTATTTCACTCATGATAGAACTTTTCTAAAATTGTTTAATGCCATCATCTAATTTCCATGACCTTTAAAAAGATATTTTAAAAAGTCAAAAAAAAAAAAATTCTATGTCAAAAGCTGTATTCTTATTCCTTCTTTTAATTGCGTTAAGAAAACTGCAATAACAAAAAAAAAAAAATTTTTTTTTAAGTATTTTTTTTCCATATGATAATATTGTGATCTTAAATTGAAAAGATGTACACAAAATAAACTTAATGTGCATATATGTTTCTTTGTTTAATTCAAACTTATTAACATTTTAAAAGAATTAAAATCTTAATTTTTGTGGAATGCAAAGATACTTAACTTAAATGTTTTATTGCGTTTTAGTCGAAGGCTAAAATAATTATGATTCCTTGATTTATTGACAAGAAAGTGAGAAAATTTTAATAGAAAATTTCTAACTAACTTAAGTTATTAAATTTAAATGCAGTAGTAATTAATAATGGGAAAAATTTTTCCAATTTAATTATTTTCCATTTAATCAAAAAGTAGCAAATCTATTTTTTAAAAGAAAACCTAAACTTAAACAAACCAGCAGCAATAATTCTCACAATAAAACAAAGAAATTTTCAAATTTTATTTATATTATTACAATGACTCAGCCAAACGATTTGCAACATGACGTAAATTTCCATACACCTTTGACGGAGCACTTCCTGAAAACATAAAATTAAATTAATACATTCAGTATCAACATTTCATATAACACAAACTGTTCTCTTAACAACAACAAAAAAAAAAAATCAATTAGTAGTAATACTGACCAATTTGGATGACCAATATCTAATAGATTTTGCATACAGCATTTGTTCCACCTGACCACTTAAGGGCATGATCTGGATTAATTTATTTCATGTAACATATACACATATAATAATTACAAATAGTTTGGTTAAAGAGTTAAATAACTCCTACTTATCATGTTCAAACAAAAAGGCTTGGAATTGGTAAAAGACTCGACTTGACTCAGTTTTACTGAGTAATAAATTATAACAAAATTAGAAATGGAATATATAATAACCAATAAAAGACATATTTAGAAATATGAAAAAAGAAAAAAAAAATTAAACTGAAATTGTCAAATAAGAATAATAGCATTGAAAAGACTGGCATTCAAATTGTTAATTTGTATAAATTAAAAGATAACTATTGCCGCAAGAAATTATGGATAATCAATATTATATGTATAACATATATAAAGATATTAAGGGGAGGAAAAAAATATCCTCCTACTTAAAACATTTCAACCAATTTAAATATATGCATTCCACATTCTTCCAGATAAAGTTATTGATCCATCATGCAATCATAAAGCTATTTTCTTCCTTTTGAATACAGAAAATTTTTTTACGACTGTATAATTAATTAAATGGAAAAGAAATTAGCACAAATATTACAAACATTGAGTCAAATGCAGAAACATACAATACACATAGGCGAAAAATAATATCCTAACGCCAAAAAAGAGTCCTGCTAGATTTAAAAAAAAAAAAAAAATGGAAGCAGCGTTTACACATCTTAAAGATGACATCCATTTAAATTTTGTGCAATATATGCATACAGTCTTTTATATATGCATCTGTTTTAAATATTTGATGTAAACTTTGTGAGAATTATTTATCTTCTAGATTGGGCATTTTGAGTCAGATTTGAATCAAGAATCTTTTAGGATGACAAAAGCAATATCAGTAGATTACTGCATTTTAATAAGGCTGTATAATATGGATGTGAGAAGATTTTCTTTTCATGGTACTGTAGAAAAATTTGGCTAGGATGTATCCACTGTGCATACTGCAATAGTCGGGGATTGTGCCACCTCCAAAAGATCAAGGTCTAGCTACTATTGAGAAAGAATGAATATGAATGCACTATGATGCATCACATTGGAATTGCAGCAGAAATTCAAGCTCTTATTGACACTGAATGCAACACAACAAACAAACTGATTATGGGAGGATAGATCAAATCAAAGATCCTGTAACACTCATGTCACAAGATTGAGATCATATGCAATTTCAGTGGAGCCAACTAGAGCAGAATGGAGATCTGCTGTGTTCTCAAATTAAAACCATTTGTTTTGGTGCCAGTGATGGCCACATAATTAGTAAGAAAGCAAAATGAGTCCATTTAATCACACTCTCTGTGTGTTGACATATTGGTCCTATATCAAGATTTTAGTCATTTTTTACATTTTGACAGCAATTATTTACTTCAGACTAGTGATTGAGCTGCCATTTTTATCACTATCCCAAGCAGTGTTTTCCAACAGGATAATGCCCCTCCCAATCTCTGATGTCATTTAGTGTGTTCTGCGGAGCGACATCCACAACCAACACATATTGTTACTGGTTTGATTGACCAAATACAATAGGCATGGGACTCAAATCCACAAAATGTTGATGACACCTGGATGACAATGTATAAGCCTATGCACGCTTTGTAACAATCATGTCATGGCAGCAGTTATTAATGCATCATTAATCTACATTTGAAATGGCTTTTCTTATGAATAAATTTAATCTGCTATTAAACAAATATGTTAAATTAACAAATGCATTGCCTAAATTTCATTTCTTTCAACAAGTTTTTTTCCCTCTTCATATTAGGATCTAATTTTCTACCACTGTATAATGCAAAATGAAAAAGCTTTAAATATAAGGCATTAAATAATGTATATCAAAATAATAAGATATTGAATAATGAAAAAAAGAAAGTCATTTAGTCACATTTTCAAATCAATTACCAAATCTTAAACAGCAACATAACTTTTGAAAATATTTCTTATTTGATTATGTAAAAATACATTTTTTTATTATGTAATTCATTGTTAAGGATCCTTTGCAAATGAATGCTAATTTGTAACAAGTGATCATCTATATTTACTATACAGTAATATAGTAGATATAATGCATTATAATAAATTATAACTCCAGCATTTTTTTATATAGAGACAAATGTGAGACATGAACTGAACTGTCAGAAATGATTTTAGATGACAATATATCAAAAGTGGGGATAAAAAAATTAAACTGCATTGGACGTGAATAATATATCTTGTTTGGGATTGAAAAAATTTGTGTCTCCCACACCAGATGGTGCAATTTTGTTCATTATAGTTGTTTTCTCCTTTTTACTTATACATATGTAAATAATTTCTCTTTTGCCTTATAAGTAGTGTAAATTTCTTTCTCTTCTTTAATGTAGCATAACTTCCCTTAAATCAGGGATTGGACCATTTAGAAAGTACAGTCTATTTATATATTCATTGCTCTCTCCCTTTGCTATGCACATACCTAATTCTAAAACTCTTAGGATTAGGCCCATGAAACTACTTTTTTTATTTTAAATGTACAGAATATCAATTAAGATACAAGATGAAATTTTGTTTTGATATATTAATACCTTTCAATTAATAGGATTCTATTCAGGTCTATTTTATGAGGTCCAATTGCATGACCTACATCGAAATACAATTTGAATTGTTTTAATTACAAAAACAAGCATATCTGAAAACTACAAAACCTCAAAAAGTACTTCTATTTCATTTTATTTGTCTCAAAATGCGAGAAAAAAAACCATACCTAAAATGAGATTGCACAATGCTGTTCTGGCAGCTCGAATATTTTGGTAAGATCCCATTATATGTATTTTACTAAAATAAAAAATAAGTTAAACATTATAATATGTATTAACTAATAAAACATATACAATCTTGAAACATATTTACTAAGTAAAAAATAATTCTAATATAACTCAAAGGTTTAACAAATTCCAAGAACAGGGAGACATTTACAAAACACAAATTTTCTTTCTTCAGAAAAGTTTAAAATGTTAATAATTATAATAAACAGTTTTAAAAACATTTCCTCGTTAATAAATAATCTTTTGATTTAAAATATGTTGCTCACATAAGAATACCTTCCAACATTAGTTATCCAGTCATTAATAGTAGTTCTCACAGATATATAATATTTAACATTGTATTAACAACTTATTGAAAAATAGATACTTCCAAAATATTTTAATTAAAACAAATATTTTCTAATATTATTTGCAATTAAACAGACATTTATTAGTGACTAAATATAAGATAAATATATTTTTTAAAAATCATATAACATGATTTTGTTGGTCAAATTAATTATTTGTTAAGGCATTTAGATTTATTATTATTAAACAGTAAGTACTTCTTTTAAGTCATCATTGCTCAGTTTAACATCATTAAAAATTCACCTTTTGTATCATTAAAAACTCATATACACTTTTGTAATGAGGAATGACTGCAGTGTTTTTTTGTATTCCAGCTGAAACAACATTTCATTTATGTTAATAATTCTTTCACTGCAAGTATAATATTGATGTGAGTGAAGAAGAGAATATTTGCAATGTTTTAAGCAGTTTTCCCCATGTATATACATTTTTTTTTTTTTTTAATTTTTTACCCCATAGCAATTACAGAAATTTCTACAGCTGCTAGAAGGTATTCTTAAGACCATTTCATTATATGATTTATATAAAATAAAATAATTGATATAGAGTAAATAAAAATTTATTACAGATGAAAATGTTGCTATAATACATAATAAAAATGCTTTCGTGATAGTATAAACTTGAAATGTTAGATTTCTATTCTAGACTTACACACAGAAAACAAAAATGAAATATATACAAACTAATTTCTGCATTTTTCTGTAACAGATCTGCAGCAACTATTTATATCAACATGATACATTCACATTTCTTTAAACTTATAAAAAGGTTAAAGGAATTAAAAAGCTTTTACCTGTCTGCTACTACTATTCTGGTCTTTGTTGCATTTTCAATTGAAAATTTAGTTTTCCCACTCTTCCCAACAATACGGCCAATAGCTCTTGATAAGTGGTCGCCATGCAGAGTTTTAACTGAAATTATTATTTTTTCAACTCAGGAATACATTGTTTTTTACAGTTAATAACACCTATCACACTATTATTATTGTTCTTATAATTAATTTGTTTTAAAATACAATAAAACATTCAAGTTTACTAAACAGCAAAATCTAATATTAATTTTATAATTCAAATCATATAAAAAAACATCTCAAATGCTTTTAGTTGATTTTTATGAAAAAAATTTTACTTTAAATCATATCATTAATATGTACTTTCAAAGAGATTAACTAGACACTTACTAAATTATTATTTAAAATTTACTTACCATCTTTGACATCAAAAGATTCAAGAAATAATTCATCCAACCGCACCAATGCCAGAGCATCCTTAATAGATGGAAATCAAAGCATTACAACTTAATTTTTAAAATTGTTTTTAAGGAATAATTAAATAGAATAGACAAACAATTACTTTTAACAATTTAAAAACAGTAAGCTAAAATTAAGCATACTTAAAAAAAAAAAATACTAAAAACGCCTGCCTTTCATATTCTTTCTTTAAAACTACTTAATAATAAGTTCTCCGTTTATTCTTATTTTGTTGAAACAAATGCAAATAAAGTATTTAAATTAACATTCAATAAATATTTAAATTTTGAAAAAGCATTTGTTTGAAAATCCTTCTAAAAACATAATTATGCACATAAACCGGAAGTTGTGCTGGATAGAATTTTACTCACTTTATTTTTCCTTCATCTTACAATTTAAGTATAATAACAAGAGTTGAAGCCTTCTACTCTACAATTTAGAGAAAATCCAAACTTCATTAAAAACACAGAAAATTTTACGCATTATCTCCTATTAATAAATACAATCGTATACTTTAATTAATATCTAGATGCATATACTCCACTTCTAGAAATAGATGAAACCTCCTACTCTAGTTTTCATCATTCTTTATCTGTTTTAAATATATGTCAGATATTATTTTGAACGCATAAATCAAAAATTAAATTTTGAATAAATCAGAACTTATTCTGAATCACAGACTTATGCAGTCGAGCAAAAATTGAATTATTAAAATTGATTTAGATAAGTATTATATACTGCTACTGAAGATTTTAGAGTATGCATTAACTTTCTGCTTTTATACACTCGTTTTTCAGCACTGAAATAATCATTTTCAATACATAACCACAGAATAATAAAACACACTGTACGTACAATTAAGAAGAATAGGCAGAGGGAAAATCCAAATCGAGAAGGGTCCCTATTACATCTGAGTTTGTTTCAAAAGTGTTCGTTTTGATATACCAGGCCCTTTAAATCTACCCAATTTCTTCTTTAATTCGGTAAATTACTCAAAAAGATGATAAAATACAGCAGTAAATACAGTCACTTGCATTTTTAAATATTTATTTAATTTAGACGCAACATATTTTTATCCATTCACACTCAAAACACGGCTGTGTACAATGCTTATAATATACAAACAGTTACAAAACTTATTTTATATTGATGGAACAAGAGCTTGCAAGCTCGTGAACAGTCCGTTCACTTCAATTTGCTTTTAAACGAGGATGGCCTTCTTCACAGTCCAAAAACTTCAAAGTTGACATTTAATGCAGATAAAATTAGTTTATTTTGGAGGAGAGGACTATCTGAAAGATATAATACAGTAACAAATCTTTAATGCTGTTTTTCAGCATGGTTAGTTCTATCACTGGAAAGACCATTTTACAATCAGCTCAGTTGGATGCTGATTAAATACTTTATCAAAGATCTCAGAGTTTGGTGACAAAATAAATATTACTGGAAACTTCGAGAATTTTTGCAATCCAGCGAACAGGAATCGAGACATGCCTGACTAGTCCAGAAACTTTTCGGCCCGCCTCCTGGGTACTATAAAAAGCTGCCAGTCTCAAGCTGAAGACAGTGTTTTGAGTTCAATTCTGGTTGAACGAGCTCACTCCCTGGGTGATTCGACCATCTTATCATTGTTGTGCTATTGCGTGTCTCCAACTGTGAATTTGTCTATGTATCAGTGACTTCATGTTAATGAAGTGATTGTTTGTCACCGAAGCCTGTTGATTATGCATCTCCATATATCCACTACACAAAATCGTTAACTTTATGGACTTACAGGTGAAAGTTTTGTAAGAATATAAAGAGAAGCAATATTTGGTTGTAAAAAGAGATTTTAGCTTCTATTAGGGGAAAATGATGATAAGTTTTCTAACCGTACTTATTTGTCCATTCATCACAAATGCATCAAATCATATATCTTTTTAAAACTTGTAAGCTAAATTTAAATCAAGCCATTTACAGGTATTATAATTCAAGCAGAAAGTACATATAATCCAAAAATATCTCAAGTATTTCATTAATTCTTTGTTGAATAATGACACACTCCCTGCCTCAAAAAAAAAAAAAAAAAAAGGTTAAATGATTAATTGTTTTGAGATTTTAATTTTACATTGTCTGTTAATAATTTATTCATAAGCAAAAGTCAAAGCATCATTTACACAAAATTGATATGAAGATTGTTTCAAAAAATTATGTAATAAAAATGGGGAAAAAATCTTTTAAATTCATCTTCAGATATCTCTACCCTCAAAAGAGCATGCACACAAATACATTTTCTTAAAATGTAATGGTATTTTATTGCTTGTGGACCATGAGATTGTGGCAACTTATTTATGTACCATTTATCTAAAAGTTGAAACAATGACAGAAATTTTTTTTTTTAAATCACAAAAAAATTTATCTTTACAAACACATTAGAAAATGAGTAAAAATAAAATTAATAAACTTTTGAGTACAATAATAAAATTGCAAATAATAATACTAATAATAAGTGCAGCAGAGCAATTTCAATAAGTTTTTTCGAAATTGTTTTCAACATGGATGTTAATAATTACAAACAGCTTTAAAGATGATTGAAATAAATTTCAGTTAAATAATTATCAAATTAAAATTTTTGTTGACATTTAGGTTGTTTACACATTTAAAAATTAAAATCAGGCTTTAAAAATTTTTATTTTTAATATTTTTGTGTAAGTTATGTGTTTAGCAATTCATTATACAATCAACTGTTTGGAACAGAAAATGATAATCAAAATTAACTGCAACAAGCAAAGATATGAAAAAAATATATATGCCCTAATCTATAGCTTCAAAAAAAAAAAAATTCTCATCTGAAAAAAATAAAAGTAGCAACGAAGATATGCAATTTCCTGAGTCATAAAAAGAAGGCAATTAAATAAATAAAAAAATGGTACATTTGAAAAACCAATTTCATACAGCACTTTGTAAGAATGGCATTACAAAATAAATAGAATCGCCAAAAAGAGATTCAACTGTTATTATATGATATTGTTGATAAAATATAGTGGGCTACATTATGGAATTCTGTCTTTTCTGCTTGGTGAATTATTTTTTTTATATTTCTATTCCATAATAAAACACCACAGTTTTTTTTAAAAATAACAATCAGATTTCATTCTAAATAAAATCAAGAAAAGGTATTAAAAATAATCTTACATCAACTTCAAAGCCCAATGTGAATGCTCGAACAAAGTCAGCTGCTTTTTGCAAAGCACTAATATCTTTTGTTTCTTTACATGTCTGCAATAAATATACATTATACAGTTCATTATATAATTGTTTATAATTGTTACAATATATATATATATATATATATATATATATATATATATATATATATATATATATATATATATATATATATATATATATATATATATATATATATATATATATATATATATATATATATGGTTATATATTCGTTACAATAATATATAATTTAATATCTTAAAAAGTATATCAACATACTCGTATTTCTACCATCCTTGTTTTTAAATTAAATCTGATATGTAGATTTAAATGTTGTACAACAGTAGAAAATATTTTTTCCCAGTTTTCTCTCAAAGGTGTGTACCTATTAGGAGGAACCGGAATTTTTCGCATTTCCACTATATCTTCCTAAAATAATAAATAAATAATATATTTAGATCTGTAAATCAAACAAACAAACAAAAATTAGAATATGCAATTTATAAATAAGGGTTTCAATAAATATTATATAGAAAATTAAGAATTATTAAATACAACCACCTATTTGTGCACTACCAACTTCAAATACTTAGTAAAAATTAACATATACCTAAAATACTAGTCTAAAAATACCTATACTAACCGAGACATAGAAAATATACTCAGCAAGCCACATTACAATTAATATAAACATTATCCTTTATATTCAGTATACTAACACAATGACACATTTTACATTTTGTGGTAAAGTAAAAGAAATCAAGTATACATTTTTCATGTAAGAACAATTTAGATCCAAAACCATGTATCAAATTATATTTTTATATAGTTTGTTGAATCTTCATATTACACACATAAAAGCAGATCAATAAAGGTTCAATCATCTGACAGTTTTGACAGTAAAATCATATGCTAAATTCATCTACTTAGCTCGCTATGTTTTTAAGCTGCCATGCTCACATCTATATAGATGGCTAGATAGTCTTCCTAACGCTGTATTTTGTCCAAAATTTTTTTCAAACTTTAAGAAGTATAAAATTAGTGAGTTATCAAAATTTCATGTTTTAATTTTGATAACTAGCAATACTACCTCTTAATATGCAAAAAAGTATAAAATAATTAAAGATTGTCAATGATTTTTTAAAAAATTCACTTTCATGCAGAGAAGTTAATTCAATACGTAAGTTCCCACCATGGAAAGATGCTTTTCAATATTTAATTTCATAAATTAATTCCATGATATAAAAACATAATAAATATAAACTATGTAAGCATTACATCATTCATTTAAGAAGTTATTACTTTCTGCTGAATTCAGAATTATATTTATACAACTCGCAATCATTAAGAAAAATTTTATGCTTAACACAATATTCTTATAGTCCTTTTGAGGTAAAGTTATAGTATTCGCAGCATTTCTTATTAAATTCCTCCCATCTCTGCCAGAAATTACTTATTTGAAAGAGTTAAAAATGAAGTAATAAATTCTATGATCTTACATTTTTTTATTTCTAGAAACTAAATCAATGCTATAATATATTTAAATGTACGCCGTTTTTTAACTTTCTTTTTTACCCTTTTAAAATAAAAAAGAATAAGGTATTTAAATATTCAGAAATCTTTGTAAGAGATTGATAAGAAAACTGATTATCAAGCAAGGCAGAGGAGAAGGAAAAAATGAGAAGGAAAACACTTGAGGTTAGAGATCAGGAGATAATCAGAAACATTAATAGCCAACCAATATTCTATAACCACTACAAAGGGGTCAATATTATTTGAAATTTTTGACAATAAAATAGTCATTTGGATAGTTTTCAATTAACAGTTTAATTATAAAATTTAACATCCTTTTTGAGACGTCTGCACAGCCAGGTGAAATCAGCATTAAAAAAAAATAGATTCTTTTTTTAGCACAGTACTGAAAAAGCCTCAATGTAATAATATACCTATCACACATATAAAATTAATAAAGCCATTTGAAAAAAATAGTTTAAAAAGTATATGTACAGTTAAAAAAAAGTCCACAATAACAATGTGCATTGATTTCTGGGCATTAAGTACAACTATGAAGATACAATCATCAGAAAAAGAAAAGGAAATTGAACATCACTGTAACTTTGTTATTTAAAATCTATATATTGTTATAAAATTAACCTTGCAATAAAAATTTCATGGTATGTTGATAATTTCAAGAGTAATATCAAAACTCTTTCCATGTTAAATGTGTCCTATGAACTTTCAACGATATCTTGAAAACATATATTTTCCAAAAAAAATGTTCCCATTTACCAAAAGGTCTGTTCCATGCTATTTCAATTCAAACTGGGGGTGGGAGGAATGCACAGAATAACAAATGATATGTCATTTTACTTGTATTTTTAATATATGCATTTTTTCCCCCACTTGTATATTATGTATATATATATATATATATATATATATATATATATATATATATATATATATATATTTGTTGTTATGGAGGAGACAGTCATAAATATATCTATTTTCTATTACATTTATCTTAAAGGTTTACAACTAAATCAAGAGATTATAATTATTTACATGAACAAAAACATCTTATTAATTATAAATTTAAAGTCAAGCAATTTATAAAATTGTAAAAACATGATTTCTCTTCTAAAACATTTTAATATTACTGTTTATATTTAAAGGTGAAAATATAAAATATAATATTTTGATTTTACTTTTTAAAGATTGATTGAACATTGTTAAATACTGGTTGAAAAAGATTCTGTACAACAAGGTAAATTCCATATTTTTATAAAATAAGGCAGTAATAGATATTACTGAGCTTTAGGAAGTAGACAAAAAATATAAATCTATTTTTCTCAGAAGCTGATAATATTCTTTATTGAAATTAATTCAATGGTAGACGGCTAAAGGTAAATAAATATGTGTCTTGCATACTGCATTATGCAGCATTTCTCATTAAATAATAACCTAAACTAAAAAGTAAACTGATAAACTGACTAAAAATATTCCTTAATTTCCCCTTTATCTAATCATTCAAAGAAAAAGACTAATCCTATTCAGGATGCCAATATTTCTGAAATCAACAAAACTTCTGGCTGCAACAAAATATTGCATGCAATAAAACAATTTTGATTAGAAAATTTACTGAGTTTAAAAGTATATGAAATAAAAACAAACTATTTGTTGGACAAATAACTGTGATTAAAGAAGATAATATAAAAGTTATGCTTCTCATAAATGAATTCTGCTTTTAATTTATATTTAATTCATCTTTGACAGAAAAGCTCTTAAACATAATAACATTTAAACTTGTCATAACTTTAAAAACACTTGTCTCCACACAATGTCTCAAATATTCATTAAATTGTCTTAATTAGGCATGAAAACATATTAAAAGTGTCATCTAAAATAATCCAGTAATTAATGGAATTATTTTATTATGATTTTATAAAATTACAAACATTTATTAACATAATAAAATTTTTGCTAGAGAGCAAAGCTGATTTGTTAAGATATCGGAATCCAAAAATTTGTGTACATACCCCAAATAGTTTTTGAAACATTCACAATAATGTAAAATTCTCAAAACTAATTTGAAACACCCACCTTTTGAAGGATCATATCAAGAAACACGAGCTTAACCATCATTAGAAAATCACATTGGCTAAATATTAAATTTATTTTCAGATTAGAAGATTTAAATTTAGTATGAATTTTACTTTCTTTTCAAAGAAAAATTAAAGCCATCTCCTCATTTTAACAGCAGCCCTTTATACTACTAATTCCCTCTCCCTTTGTTTCAATGATCCCAATCCCTTTGTTTGATCATGCAGTTTATTGATAATGTTCCAATCAACATACAGTAACATATTAGGAAAGATTTAACAGAGCATCATATATACCATCAAGTATACCAAGAGTATCATATATACTCATGATTCTAAACTCCACAAACCAAGTATACAGAACAAAGTGTTGTGGTTTGGATGTGTATATAAGTATATTCACAATTCATATTTATACAAAGAACATTCTTAGAATAATATTTTTAAAAATTCATATCTAAAGAGTATTTAAATAGATTTTTAAAAAAACTTGATAATAACCAGAAAATTTTTAAATGTTAACTTTTAATTCATATACAATTTTAAATTATATTTTGAAAAATTCAAGTACTACTGGATTTTTTAAAAAAAAGTAGTCTTGTATTTCATATACTATTAATATTTGGTCACATTGATAGCTAGAGTCATATCAATTTATTTATAATCCCTTATTTACATTTTAAAACAAACGAAAATGTATAGTATCCAAAAAGAAAAGTACAAAAAAGCAAACAAATCTGCAGAAATACTCGTGATACTTCTTGCAGAAAGTAAAAAACATACCATAACTTTTTTGGCAGGGGGGAAATGAGGTCTGCTATTTTTATCAACTTCCATTTTATCACTTTTCCTTTTTTTGGAATTTGCAGCAGACCAGGTTTCTTCAGAGTCCATAGTGTGTCCAATTTTTTCATTTTTGGTAGTTTCTGGACTTCCACTTTCAATTGTTTCTGTCATTGTCTTGTTAATAAAATAACCAAAGATGGAAAAAGCAGGGTGCATAATGAGAAATGAATGCAAAAATTAAGCACTTTATAGAAAAAAAATTAAGCAGATTTATACATGCATGGATACATATATAAATATATATATTCCATGAACAATTTTTTTTTCTGTTTTATAAGTAATATTTTTTTATAAAAAAAATGTTCATGTTTTAAGCAAAATATTTTAATAGAATGAAGAGAAATATAAGAATCGTTATAACTTTATTTAGAGTTTAAATTAAGTCTCTTCACTTATTTGGCTAAGCTTTGATATACAGTCATTCGGCACCTTGCAAGGTTGGCAATTTTTTAGTGGCGCTTTTGCTACCGTTGCGCTTTTGCTGACGTTCGCTCCTCAATCTACCATTTCACTAATATTTGGTGATAAACTATATATTGGCGAAAATGACTATATATCAATGCTTTTCCATTTATTTAAAATGGCAATGTTATTTTTAAATAATTATTACTAGAAAATTCTGAAAATTTGAGTTATGAAAAATTGGAATGGAATCAATATATGCTACAAGCATTGAAAGTTTAAATAGTCAGCAAATTGGACCTATATTATGAAAAATTAATTATATGTGACATTCACCAACAAAACGTCTATGTTATTTACATAGAAGAACCATAATCGATTGGTTACCATTTACGTATTAATTCAGAAAACTTAATTTAACAGCACTAAATTAGGTAAACAGATTTTTATCACTATAATTTTAAAATTAAGTTCAAAATTTTAAAAAGATTTGAAAAATTAGTTACATAACTTTTCTGTTTGAGAATTTTTTTAAGTTGAGAATAAGCAACTTTGGCACTATCATTTTGTATCGAATTTAGGAAAAGGAATGCAAGCCCGCGTTAGCATGAGAAAAGAGGGGAATTCAGCAATAATTAAGAAAGAATTAGAAATATAATTTCAGCATATCAAAATGCAACATCTAATACTTTCCAAATTGAAAAGAACATGTTGTGAAGTCTAAACACTTAAATTCATTTCAACAATCACTACGGAAAACATATGAAAATTGTCATGCTACATTAATATCGTCACGGTGTGTTATATTATTTTTTAATATTATCAAATATAACTACACTAAAGAGAAAAATCGTAATATAGTTATTTTCAGCGAGTTATTTAATTATTAACGTAGAACATCAATAATTAAAAGTTTTTAAAAAATAACAATACTTATCTAAAATATAAATTTGATGCCTTACTTTATTAAATTATTTTGAATACGAAATTATTTTGCTGTTAAACATTACCTCGATTTGTCTCGAGCACTTTTTTCCGAGCTGATGTAGTACGCTAAAGGAAAACACGAGACAAATTGTTTGAAACGTGCTAATATCGGTTGCCACTTGGTATTGATAAATTTCAGACTTCTGCCACTAGAAGCACAGAGCGCTGGAAAAGAAATAAAAACAAATAACAGTTGTTTGCAGCAACTTAACTCCTCAACCGAAGAATTATAACTTTCTTAGAGAGCCGTACGATGTTTAATATGCGTGTTTATGAAAACAAAAAGCATTTTTAATGTTAACAAAGTATTTATACTATTCTAATACTCAGACTTCAGTTACAATATTTTAATATTAATGTTAATATGAAATATGATAGAATTACTCAGTGAAATAAAATTGTGCTGCATTGAAAATTAATTTTATGATATTTGATTACTTCGATCATGGATGAAGTGGAACAAAATGTTTCATATCAATCTCTGTTGGAAAAGTTTGAACGCACTAAGAAAGAATTGGGTGATGCTGAAGAAACTATAAAAAGACTAACAGGTCGAAATCCAGATCTCTTTGCCAATACACCTGGCAATTTGTAAGTTATCTAGCACTTCTAAAGCAATATTTAGTTCAAAAAATGATGCATAGTTTTTTTTTTTTTTCTGGTTGATGATCTGGAGATTTATTAAGAAGGATTTTTTTTATTATTATTTTCTGTTATAAGCTAATAATGCTTGGAATGTTTCGGAAGCTGAAACGTATAATCCGAAATTTTTATTTCATGTTATTTTTAACATATTTCAGGGGGGGGGGATATTTTCTGTCTCTTTTATGTATTGTTTTGTCTTTAGCACGTACTCCACATTGTTTGA
Source organism: Argiope bruennichi (assembly GCF_947563725.1). Taxonomy (NCBI): domain Eukaryota; kingdom Metazoa; phylum Arthropoda; class Arachnida; order Araneae; family Araneidae; genus Argiope; species Argiope bruennichi. The sequence continues at coordinate 140,458,453 of NC_079153.1, read as the reverse complement.
CAATCATCTACTTTAATGAGTGAAGCCATGCACTCCGAAATTTATATGAATTACTCATAATTTATGTGAATCTTAAATTTATATGAATACTTTTACTTCAGTTCTTAAAATCTGTTGCGGGATCAAACAGAATTTTTAAAAATTGCATTGCATTTGAAATTTAATTTATAATACATGATCAAAAAATATTTTCATTTCGTTATTTATGTTAAAAAATATACTTTAAGTATTTGAATTAAATAAATAATGGGTATATGGCAGTTAATAATACCAACTTGTAACTTTTATAAGGCGGTTAGTCACAATATGTATTAATCTTATTTTTTAATTCCTTATTTTGTTTAATTTGGTGAAAAACTTTTCTACCTTAGCAAAGAACTTTGCACCGAATTCTCCTGTTTCATATTCGATCATTCAAGAGAAAATTGTCAGTATAGTTAATTTTTACATTTGTATTTGAACAGCCTGTAGATAATTTTATATATCATATTTTTAAAACTGAATTACTAAAATTAAGTTGTAATTGTGTGATGGTAAATATGTACAGTTATTTTAAGCATTTTTTATTTAAAAAGTAATAATATGTAAAAAATAAATATAAAATGGCCAAGGAATCTGCTGAACAATCCAAAAATAAAATTAATGAATTGTCAGTATTACAATTGAAATATTTACATTTGTAATACAAAACTAGAAACAATATGAAAATAAAAATAATGCTTAGTATGCTCCAACATATAAGTTTTTAGTAAACACAGCCAAACTGCATGATTCTAATGTGCTTGTCAATTTGACAAATTTGCTTCTTTTTGGCCTTTAGATATGTTGTTCACTTCTCCAAAATCTAATTCTATGGCTTTTCGGCATTTTTAGTTTTAGATTGCTTTGTAAAGAAGTTGGTGCTATTTGATGAATGTATTCTTTCATTAGAGCATTTGCTTGATGTCATTGATATTTACTTCTAAGTAGCTTTTCTTTATTGTTTGGCTAATGAATAATGTTGCTATTGATCGCAGCTGCATTACCTTTTAAAATAACAAAGAGGAGATAAAGCAGAAACTTACCTCAATTGTCACACATATCTTTGAAATACAATTTGCAGAATTCTGTTAATGCCTCAAATTCCAAATTTTGACAAAAAATTCATTAAAAGGAAATGGTAGAATAGACAAAGTTATGCTTTCAGAGTGCCCCATGATAAGAAACTATACAATAAAATTCTTCTCTAATGTATCTTTCGTGAGCAAAAAATTTAATAACAATCAATAGAATGTTGACTGACTAATCATGCGGTTAAAAATAAATTTGCAGTATCAATTTTTGACAATCTATACTTATAATGAAGCTCAATGTGTGTGTGTTGGCTCTCTGCAGGCCAGACCTATTGACCTACAGCTACCAAATATGGCATATGTATATCTTAGAGGTCGAAAATGTGCACCTTGGAGCGATTTTTAAAAATTTTTAATTAATTAAAAATTAAATGAAATTTTGATATTTTCCCGCTATAACTATTGCAGCACAAAATTGATTTTTACGTGATATTGAAGTTCAAAATATAATCTTTTCAATTATACTAAAGTTATAGACAATGAATTAAATTTCTATTTTTAATGAGTTTTTAAAAATAATATAATCATATTTTTCAACAATTTATTTTATACAAAATTAAAAAAAATGTAGGCTGCATGAACACGTTGGACGTTAATAGGAAAAAATTAACTTTTATCAACGCATTGCCATCATACTGACAAAAGCTCAAATTAAAAAAAATAATTAAATATAATTGCAAATTAAACATATAAAACGTAATTTTCAGCATGTGCCTGTATGAAATGAAATAAATATGAAACATTCTATTTTTTGAAAAGTAAATGGAGGGAAATGTTTTCTGTGATTTGTTACAATACCTATATTACTAATTCAACTAAGCAGTTTTATTTAAGGCAAATATGATTCAATATGTACAAGATATTTACTCTAATCAGAGTCCAACAGCTAATTTGTAATCCTTTAGTAATAGACATACATCTGCTAACAAATGTTCTAAATGAAATGAAATAAATAATTACATTTTATGTAAATTGAGTCAATAAATGCTGATGAATTATGAATTTTAAACTTTTACATATATCCTCTGCCCTGTGAATCATATTTAACACAATATTCTTGAGACACTAATATTTTAAATAAAAAGAGTTACACTCCAATCAATTAAAACAATCACTAAAGCTGACATATTTATGAAAATTTCAATATTGCTATTCTATAAAAATGGATGATTTTTGATCACCTCATCAACGATCTCAAAAAAACCAATAATCTCCCATAAATTCTTAAGAGTAATTGTTCTAATGTAATATTAAAAATTTAGATTAGAATCGGTCAGATTTGAATGAAGCAGATAAAAACATTTATTTATTTAAAAGTGAGAGTTTCAAAAAAATTTTGCAGAATATGATTCCTTAGGACCAAAAGGACTCTCTAAAACCTCAGAATTTTTTGAAATATATTTATAAACCAAAAAATATAATATATTATTATCTATAAATCATGATAATTATTCTGTAGTGCACATCAGATTTTATTGCCGAATGACTCAGCTTTCAGTTCTCATATTTTTTTTTAAGATATGCTTGATTTCAGTAAAAAACTTTTTTATATTTATTGCAGTTTCAATATTCCCACTTTTATTTAAAATTGAATTTTACGGATGCCGATAGAAAATTAGAGAGAGATGCATAGTACAATGAACATAATATCTTAAGACCTACATAACAGTATAAGTGTATTTATTACATGACTACCAAAATTTGAAGCTTAAAAATATTTTTCCAAAAAAACTATTTTGGCACCAAGTTTCAAAAAATATTAATTGAACATCAATACTGGCGAACTGGCTGGTCGCCAAGGGCGGCTAGTATTTAATATTTCATATATATATATATATATATATATATATGATTTGAAAGTTATTATTTTCCTTACTTAAAATTCTGTGATGATAGATAATTAATATTAAGTATATTTTATTCTTGACTTCAATTGTTTACTGTATCTTCGGATTTATCCAACAGGAGACACATCGAATATGAGGCTGGGAAGCTTCCATTATGGTAGTTGGTTCTCAACACCTGTATGGGCACAGAAATGGTGTGTGATCTACTACCCCCCTCCAATGTTGGGACATGCTTCTTATGGGAAGGGTTATACTGTGTCCAGTGCTGACCCTTGGGATTCAATCTCAATTTCCGTCAATGTTGTTGTAATGGTCCAGTCATTCAGATTTTATCCATGTGCCTCAGTATCCGTGTGATATAGTCAATGCCTGATATCTTCAGATCTCCCTGTGTTGGTGTAATGAATGATAAATATGTAGATTCTTTATCCTCAAAAAAACAACTGAAAGAGAAACAAAATATTTTCACCTAAAAATGCTGCTGTATCTGATTTATTTTGTATGTGTGTGTGAACTTACACCTGTCTCTTTGTAAACTACCCACTTATCCATTTTAGATTAGTAAAGTATCTCTATCTTAATCTTCAGGCTACTGCTTAATGTTTCAAAGCACCACATTTTGATGCTCCTGGTTATGAGATTTTTTTAAATTTTATTGTGTTATGATAATATTATCTTTTTATGTAATGAGCCCAATGAAATTATTATATGACAATGCTGAATTGTCTATTGAAAATGATATATTAGTTTTTTGAGACAATTTTTTGAGATAAAGATTTTTATAGTAGTAATTTATTCTTTATATCTTTACAGAAATAAATGGAAAAATCTACCGGGACTCCCTCCAAGTCGACCATTTCCTAAGAGAAAACGACCTCTGTTCCCTATTGGGTATTGTTTTATTTATTAAAATTGGTTTTGTTCTTTAGCCTTTCTACTTCTCAACTTGAAAAAGTATTGTAATGTTCTCATTTGATCTCCATCTAATGTTTCAAAGTCTTTATTGGTAATATTATAAATATTTCATTCTGTAATGGAATCCGTTCTTTTCATTTTGCATATTTAGATTACTTTTGTTGCACACTTTTATTGAACTTGTCTTGTTTCATATTTGTAAAGAAGGAATTTTGTAATTTTTTTTTTTTAACTCTATGTTTTAAGGTTTTGAAATTTTATACTATGATATGTTCTTGATGATAATATGCTAGTTTAATAGTTTTAAAACTTAATCATTAATTGATTGCTTAAGTTTTGATTTTTTAATTTTAATTTAATTTGTAGTTTTTCAGAGCTGATAGTGTTGAATAGGTAAAAAATTTGATTTCTGGATTTGTACTGCTTAATGAATTATAAAATACAGGTGAAAAAGTAGAAAATATCTCTAAAAAAAAATTCTTTTTCTTAGTATATTTGTGAAGGTAAAGTTTTAAAAGTGTTTGTTATTTTCATACATTATATTTCTTTGCAATAAAATGGATCTAAAGCAATCTAGTAATCTTCTACTAGTTTCATGGATTCAATTGTAAGATTTATATATATATATATATATAATGATATTTTAAAATTTAATTTAAACAATTTCCTAACTTTCAGTTTAATTTAGCCCATATCAAAGTAATTCTAAAATATTATCTTATTTCCTGATCCCATTCCACTTTTTCTACTTAATTAAGCACATTCTTTTAAAAGATCTCTGTGTTTCCCTTATTAGAATCGACATGTATGAGAAATCCCTGGGATAATTTATTTCTCTCTCTTCCTGCGTTTTCCGCTCTTGTGCCGCATTGTGAGCGGACTTGCCTTGTCCACGCCTCTTGTAAATCAATGTGTCTTCCTGGGATGGATTAAAGCGAATTTAAAAATGCAAATTGTCTTCACTGTCTTCGAAACTGCCTTCTGCTTCACAAATATATATAAATATATATAAAATTTATAAGATTAACATGCAAGACCTATCCCTAGGTAGTAATATGTATCAAGCAATTTTCCGGCTTTTAGTTCATGGATTGGCTGAGCAACATTTCTCCTTCGCCAGAGAGATTAGGATGGAACTAATTAAACTTTTTCACCTGTTACCCATTTTCAGGTGCACTTATATTTTAACGACCTCATTGTTTGAAACATTTTGTCTGTGTAGTAGAATTTCAAAATTATAAGGAAATAAATAATGAATTTTAAAAATTCAATTTAAATAATTATCTAATAATGATATGTGAAATGTTTCTATCCATTATTGTTATTGAAAAACTTGAAAGAAAAATGCAAAACAAAAGTGTTTGTGTCCTTCCCCTTTTAATTTTTGCTCTTTATTTTCTGCAGTTTTTTAAATTTTGGGTTCAATTATCTTTCTAATTCCCCCTATGATCTCATTTATTTATTTGTTATATCTTATTTGAACATTCAATTTATTATAAAGCTCATTTATTTCACATGTTGCTAGAACAGTAACAGTTATTTTTCAGAGTGGTGTACAGATTTTCCCACAGGATGCGTAAAAAGAACCTACATTTGAAAACACTTTTTTAAGTATTTTGAAAGTGCCTGAATTTGAGAAATAAAAAAAGGGTCCTTAAGGTGCTTAATTTTTAAAGAAGTGTCTGATAAATATTACTTTTTTCCCTCAGCTGTTGAATATAATGAATTGAAATCATAGTCATAAAGTTTTGTTTACCAAACACATCAAGAAAGAAAACCAATGGAAGGAAAGAATGTGAGAAGGAATGATTGATGACATAGGGCAAAAAGCGTCGATAAAAGAAAATTTTTAATGACCATTTTTTGTCTTTTCATCAACAATAAATACTTTTATATGTTTAAAAACTGTAGTCACTGTCCCAAAGGGTTAGTACGAAATATGGAAATATCCCAAACTGGCCATTTAACATAAAGTCCAATTTTTAAATTGCAAAAATTTAGACAAAAAAAAATAACTGGTTAATTTTTTTTAATTCTAAACTAAAATTTTTAAATTTTAATAGTAAAAATCTGTCAATATTAACTAATATTGATAAATAAAATTTACTGAACTAATGTAAAATTGGTAATTGATTGATTGTATTTCTTTTATATAATTTACATAGATGTTTGTATCAGGGAATATTGCAAATCCTCTCTCTCACAATTACTTAATTTTTTAATTCATTTTGATAATAGATATGTTCAATTTATCGATAATATAAATCTCCAAAGGCTATATATATGTGTAATGTTATTGCTTATTATAATTTAAATTCTAATTAATTTCCTAATTTTTATCTTAATTTTGCCCATATTAGTTTTTTTCTAAAATGCTCTCTTATTTCCTAAACTAATTTCCTCTTTTTATTTAATTAATTCTACACACACTATATAAAACTGCTAATCTCTGCATTTTCTCATGCTCTGAGTGTAAGGATAAAAATCTTTAATGCTTACGCCATTCTTTTAAACATACCTAAAATTCCTATTCTTAAATCAGCTTCAAAGAAATCCCTATCAAAATCTAATAGTAAAATCACTGAAGGGAAAATTTTGGTCTTGTTTGCTCTTATATTGCAATGTAAACTGACGTATTTCTTACTGATTATTCTTTGTACGTAAATTTTGTCACCCATAGTGAAATAAATCATTTAAAATTTTCAAAAGTTTCTACTGTTTGGCCACATAACTGCTAAAGCATGTTTACATACACACAGATAATGTCAAAAAAAAAAAAGGCATTTCTAATCAATACTTCATAAATAAAATTTTCAGAATTTCTAATTCTTGTATCAAATTGTATTTCAAAATAATAGCATTCTCATAAATGATAAGGTTCAATTGAGTCTCAAAACAAATTTATAATCATTTTTAGAATTTGTCATTTCATATTAGAGTATTTCATCTTAAATATGAGAAGTTGATTTGAACCCACTAATATCCATAGTTATTGAGATTTTTAAAATTAACTATAATGAAATAAAAATTATTTGTTAAATTAAAAAAAATTAGAATATTTTTATACTGGATAAAATATTAATTTATTTTTAATGTATCTTCTAATTATTTGTTCTGTTTTGATTGACATAATAAAAAAAAATTTTTTTGCTCTCTTCTAAAAATTTTTGATCGTGTTATATTTTTACAACAATGTTGACATTTTCAGAACATATATATCCATTCAAATTCTATGGTAATTTGTTAATTTTTTGAAATATTGAAAAATGTGATTGATTTTTTTAATTTTGCTTTGCTATCAATATGGTAAAAAAAAGTTTCATCATATAAATACACTATCTACCAATAAGTAATTGGACATCTGTGATGAAAGAGATAAACAAAATTTATTCATATTCAATAGTTGGTAGAGCCTCCACCTGAGGCAATTACAGCCTTAACCCTCCTGGAGATGCTTTCCACTAGTGTTTGGTTGATGGACAGTGGTATTATCTTCCTCGTGGCTTGGAGAAGACATACAAATTCTTTCACCAATTTTGGACGGTTGCTTCACCCCTTAATTCGCCAATCCAACGCGTTCCAGGAGGTTTTGTATAGGATTCAAGTTTGGACTCTGGGCAGATCCGGAGTATAGAACCTATTCCAGTCGGTTCACCCCATTTTCATCATACCAATCCATGGTGGACTTTGCAACATAACAATTGGTGTTGTCATCCTGGAAATAATAATGATCCAACTTATAAAATTGCAACAACATTGAAAGCACATTGTTGTCTGAAATAGTGGAGTAGGAGTCAATGTTGAGCTTACCATGAATTGTGGTGTGGCTGGATTTTTTAATTGAAGGTTTATTGGCCTTCAATTACAAAATCACGACCATTGAAACCAAGTAAATATGCTTCCGTGTGGATGGTATTTATCAAAATAGTAGTCCCAGATGGTTGTTGGAACTCCTGGAATATGTGGGCCATTAGTTTGTGGTGGTTTTTTTTCGAATTTCTTTGAATAGCCCTCATTGGTCTCTATATCTTAATTTAATGGATCTGTCGGGTCAAGACACATTCTGACAATTACCATTCACCTTCCACTTCTTAATCACAAAAGCCACTATTGATTTTGGATTGTTTAACTCGCTATATGTGTAACTTTAGGATCGGCCATTTCTGTGATACCCAACAATTATGCCTTTCTTGAAGGTATTTCGCAGTATCTTGCATGTGACTAATGCCAATGCTGTTTCCTGCATGATATTTAAGTACAGAAGGCATGATGTAGATCCGGACCACAGTTATCGTCATTTGCGTGGGTGTCCAAATACTTATTGGTAGATAGTGTATTTTTAGTTATACTATGTTTATTTACACATGCTAGCATTTTCAGAAATGATGTATTCATCTAAATTAATTGATAATTTGTTAATTTTGAGAAATGTTGCTAAATGTTACAAAATTTTATTGTTTATCTTATAAAAGGTGAATGAATGCAAATTGTCATTACTAAAAAACTATCTTTACTATCCTTTTTTTTTTTTTTTTTTTTTTTTGCTCAAACCTAAAAAAATGCCTTTTATTTTATACCATAGAAAACAGGAAAAATACAAAATAAATAAATAAAGTGCATTTTTTAAATTAAAGTGTGTTTATGTATTTATTCACTACAATTTGCAATTATGTAGTGTAATTTCTCATTGCATACTCTGCCCCAGATTTAGCACTAAAAGGCTCTGAATTTTATAATTGATACCTTTTATTAAAATCTTATCTTCTTTATTTAGTTATTGGCACTAGCAACCTACAAACCTTCAAGTGGAACTAAAAATTCCAGTAATGAGATTATAAACAATGATTTGAGAATTTTTTTTACAAATTATCTCTTGAATATTATGTAAATGGTGATAAATCTAAATTGTTTTTTCATAAACATATTTTCAAAATTCCTTTTACTAACAAATCTGTGCTCAATAGATTGGTTTATATTGACATGAAATTTGTAAGAGAAAATCAACAATTATGAACTAGCTTGTTCTCTTCAAGAGGCAGTGTGTCATTGAGATATTAGTAAGAGATAGCCTCAGCAAAACCAAAAAGTTGTTAATAATCTGATGATTCCTTGTACAAATCACTGAAGAAGCAACTAACATTTTAAGCAATACTGGGTTTACTTTAAAGATAAATCAGCTTATGGTTAACACTTCATACATTCCTGCATCATCACTTTGTGTGGATTATACTTCATAGTTTGTAAGAAATTATAGATAAATATGTAAATGTGTTTTCTCCTATTTAGATTCATTCAAAAAATAATAAATAAGTTTTGATGATGAAAATGGTTAATTTTTTTTAACCTAGAAAATACCTTTCTGCTACTGAAATTTGCAATATTTGAAGAATTTCTTCCAAATAATAATATAGGTTTGAATGAAATTGTCAAAGAAGATGTTTAAAATAGTGATATTGATTACTGTTTCATTAACAGGGTCTTAGATTAAAACTTGATAAATCTTGGAACTAACATTCAACTTTTTGAAAATTTCTTTGTAGCACAATACTGAAATACCAAAAATCAAATTTTATGACATTTGGGGCTAGCAATACTAGTTTAAAAAAAAAAAAAAAAAAAAAAAAAAAAAACGTTAAATCTTAATGTTTTTTTTTTTTTTTTTTAAAGAGGGAAGGATTTTTTATGATGTTAACTTAAATAGCATCAACATTCAAACATAGGAGCCCACTAATGAAATTGTGGTTGTAGCTATTATTGATGATAATGGTGATTACTTTTACTTTTATGATACTACTGAAAAAATTTAATCATAATGTTTGATTTGACAATTATTTTAAAATGTTGCACTTTTTTATTTTATTTATTTTGAACATATATAGAAAAGTAAAAGAAGATGAAGAATTAATTCAACCAGAAGAAGAAAGTCCTGATGAAGATGAAACACCCACGAAGAAAGTGAGTGCATAAATGAAACTTTATATATATATATATATATATATATATATATATATATATATATATATATATATATATATATATATATATATATATATATATATATATATATATATATATATATACACTTTAAGCTTTATTTATATTTTGTCTATTTTATAAATGAACATATAACATATTTATTTTCATTTTCTCATATACAATACCATACATATATGATTTTGGACAATCATATGCTGTTATTTTGAATTCTGTGGGATATGCAGAAAAAGTATTTAATGTAAAATGATCTTCTCAATTATATGTAGTTTTATTGCTTTAGAAATCTGTTGAATAAGGTGTTATTAAACAGAAAATTACTGATTGATTTAATTGGTTACTGAAGATTTAACAAATTCAACTTAATGATATTGAAACTTCATATAATGTCATATGTTTTTGATAAAATTAAAATGTGTATACATTTTTTTTAATTCCCCAGCCTTCTTTGCAATCTACTGTTGTTGCTACACCTAAGGATGCAAAAAGCAGAAAAGATACCATTCAAGAGCAAAATGCTAATTCAAAGGTAAAAGCAAGGTAAGAGAATTTTATTCAATTTATTTTTCATTGGAGATTGTAATTCTTGTAATCAGTTTTTTTTAAATTGAAGTTAGGTTTTGTCAGAGCTGTTTGCAAAAGAAGAAGGGAAAAAGAAAGTAATAATAATAATTTTGCAATGAAAGCTCTGAAAGCAAAATTATGCATTTTTTTAAAATCTCTTTCTTGTGATTCTTTTACAGTCTTTCAGTAATTTGATTTAGCTTTCATGATTCCTTCATAATACTATTTTTATTTTAAAAGTATTTGCTTATATTGTTTCTACAATCATTTGCTAGATGTTTGTAGATTCTGTCCCATCATTGGACCAGTTTAATATCTAGTTATATGTAAATTTTTAATATATTTTCAGATTACTTAATAATATTCAAAATTTCTTACATGCATTATGTCTTTAAAACAATGGAAATATTTGTTTCATCAGGAAATGTAAATCTTGTGTGTTATTATTTGTTGGTAACATAAAAATAAAGAGAATAAAGCACTTGAATATGCATAAATGTTGCTAATTCTGAAAATACAAAACATTTTTAATAAATAGCATGAATTTAAATCTGATTTTGAACAAATTTAATTTATTAGTAATGGAGCTTTTATGCAAAATTTCTTTGTCACTTTGTTTGAAAAAGAGAGATGAAACATTTTCTTGTATATAGAAACTCAATATTTTAATACGGATTATTTTTTGATACTGACTAATACTGATTTATTTATTTTCATTAAAGTATAAAATTGACAAACTTACTTTAGTGACTTTAATTCCAGCAATAATATATTTCGTAATTACTACTTTCATTGAGTAATGTAAATGAAACTAAACATTGTTCCTAATACTTGAGTTTTTATATGTTTTATGCTTTGTTTGAGGAAGTTATTTAATATTATTTTTAGTTGGATCAATGCTATGTTAATATAAAATGGTGTTTTCCAGGAACCGAAGAATGCTGGGTATGATATTAGGCACATTACAAAAGTTTCAGCATGAAGCGAAGAAGAGAAAGGAACAAGTAATTTTGTTATGATATTGTATTTCAGCCGCATTTTTATCTATTCTGGAGTTTTATTTGCTTAATTTTTGACACAATAGTTTTAATGTTCCATGCAATTATTTTTGTTCCTGTGCTTTATTATTATTATTGATTAACTGAAGTTTTAAGGTCATATTTAATGATGTTTCTATTCCTTATCTTAATGAAATAAAAATTTATTTTATTTAAAAACTATTTGCTCTATGTTGTTTGTACACTCCAGTCTGTGCCTTTTACATACTTCTACATATCTTATGCATCAGGTTTATTTGTAATCTAAGTAACGGCTATATTTTATTATATTCACATACATGGATATATTTAAATTCATGCTTTTTTTTTTTCCTTCTTGTTGTTGTTTGTAAGAAAAAAAAATGTAGTTTATTATCTAACAATGAATTAATTTATTAGGATCTAAAACGAGCGGAAATTGAACAAAAAGTAGAAGCAGCTGCAGCTGAGGAAAAAGAAAGAATAAAAAAAGAAAAGGAAGAGCTGTTTCAAACAAGAAGAGAGAAGCAGATACAATTGAGATGCTTGGAGAAGAAACTTGAGATTGCTGAATTGGTAATTTCTTCCCCCTTCCCATTTTCTATTAGATCATCTGCATGATTATTAATTTCAAAATGAAAATTTGTTTAAAAAAATTAATTTTATAGGGAAGTAGAATCTTTGTTAATGAAATGTAAAATAGATAATGCCAGAGATGCAAATGAGTTATCTAAATATTCCATTATGCCAAATTCTGTATTGATGTTTAATGTTAAATTTGATAAATTAAAAATTTTTTGAATGATTTGTAATTTAATGAATTAGCTAAGATTTTAAAAGACATTTTTTAAAGAAAAAAGAACTTAACTGGTTTTTAAAAGAAATTTTTTAAAATTAATATTTTGGGTGAATCAATTACTAATTAAAGTATCTTCCAAATCCCATGAAAGGAAATAGAATAAACTATTACCATTGCATAATTTTTAGTTATATATTATTTCATAATGTATGCCGAACTTTATTAAATTCATGGTTTATTTACCATATTTCTTGTTAAATTCTTGATTTATCGGAGACTAATTTATTGCAAATACAGATTTTTATTAGAGAAGAGATTTTTTTTTAACTAAAAAAGTCAGGGCAGGATATGGTTGCAGACAAATAATTCATTAATTTTATTTATCCCAAGCAGTTTTGATGCAAAAGGGAAAGTGAAGATTTTTGAAGAACTAATTTAACAGTTTAAACTTCATTAATTTAAAAAAAATGCATGGATAAAGGAATTTGAATTGAGTTATTCATTCATCACTCAGAAGTGTTTGCTCAGTCCTTTGATTTTAAAATATTAATTAGTTCTCCAGGAGAATAATGTCCCTTAAGAAGGAGAGTAAAAGGCACAAAGAAGTAATGAAGAAAGTTTATTGCAAAAATTGTAACAATTTTATAGTAAAATTGGGAAAAGTAAAATTTTGGAATGTTTAAAATTTAACAGAATTTTAAAGTGTATGAAGATATAAACAAAATAATAGATCTATGTATATTAAATATATGAAGATATAAATATAATAATAGATACCTAAATATAACTACAAGTATAATAACTGCTTATGATAGCTGGTTATAAAACTACAATGAAATATGCAAAGAATAAGTCAATTTTACATGAATTTTGATAGTGGAAAAGAAAAGAGACAACTAACTACTAAACATATATTAGCCAAATAATATATTAGCCAAATAGAAAAATAATAAATAAATAAAATAAAATATATAAAATTAAAAATATATGTATATTACGAATTTTAAAGTAAATAATTGACTGTTTCTTTATTATTAACCAATGTTAATGATAGCCTTTTGTGGAATTTCATACTCTATAAAAAGCATCTGAATGTTTTGTTTTTATTATTATTATATCACCACACAACCTGCCAAGAATTTCTGGCGGATTATCTTTCACTTTGTCTATTTTGAAGGTCTCCCATTCAGCAAACAAGAAAGAGTTTTGTATTCTTTTATATGAATTATATTGGTTTGAACAGTTTAAAGGAATAGCTGTATTGTCAGTTCTGGCTTGAAGTATCTTAAAATAGCCGTAAAGCAAAGTTGCTTGTAATTGAATTAAGAGCTTGAAAAGGATTGATTCAAGTGTTAAGAGAATCTCATTAAGTATAAAAGTTTAAAATGAATCAATGCAATGCATTTAGAAAAATTTTCATGAAAATTTTTTGTAAAATTTTGAAAAATTAGCTGGTCTATTGAAGCAAGCAAAAAAGAAAAGGGGGAAAGGGCCAGTTCTAAATGACATAGATACAGCAAAATTGGGGGGGGGGGGGGAAGCTATTTGAAAGCTATGGTAAAAAAAAATTACTATGGTTTGCAAATGTACAAGAACATGACACTCCAATCAGCTACATATTAATGTGCCAAAAACAGAAGAGCTGGCAGCAAAAATGGGTTTAAAAAAACACGAATTTGTTGCTATGGATGGTTAGTTGGTTTCACTGTTGTAGAAAATGGAGAAACATCATTTTCAAACAAACTCGGTGCAAAGAAATCTGCTGATGTAGCAGTGGCAGATCAGTGAATTGAAAAAAATAAAGTGATGTATAATTTATTGCATCATATGCCTAAAAAAATATAAACAATTGGGGCAAAATTGATTATATTATTAAGCTGTGCCACTCTACACTTATCCTTTTAAGGGTAAAAGTAAAAGAGGTCATAAAGTTTCAAAGAACACTGTAACTATTCTCTGTGAGAAAAAGCAGAAGATGATATAAGTTAAAAGTCCATATTTGTCTTGATGTAATAAAAATATTGTTAATTTTGCACTGTTCGATTATTATTATCAATTGACTAATGTGATTAAAATTCTTAAGTCCAGAATTGATCACATAAAGTGGCAGCTGTTGTATTGTAATAAAATATAGAAAAAAAAAACGCTAATTATTTAAAATTAAGACATTATTTTTATTTAAAAAATGAATAAGCATATCAGTTTATAAATAAGCTACATGGTGTACATTGAAAAAAAAATTAATAAATTTTGAATAAAAATCTATGAATCATTCAACATTTGATTTTTTATATATAAAGCATTGACATTGTTCTTAATGAAGAAGCCTTGTTCTAAAAATACATCTTTATTAAAGACAATTCTTATTTTTTTTATTTATAAATTCAAATATAAGCATTTGTGAATATAAATTTGCAAAAGGAAAGATTCACATAAAGAACTATTTTATTTAAACCAGGCACAAGTTACAAATTGCCAAATATAAAACTTTCACTTATGTAGTTTTATATTTAAGTTTTAACAAATCATTTTAACTTAAATGATTTATTTCTTTTGTTAATGTTTGTGTGTGTGTAAATAAGTTATTTTATTTTTGAAATTGTTTATTATTACTATTACTTATTATGAGACTTGTCATAGACAGTGATTTTAAGCCGAATGTTTAGTGAGTTTAGTTTAGTTAATTAGCTTTTGTTGAATCAAAATATAGTAATATTAGTTAAAAAGTTCATAATATGAAAAAATTGTATTGCATATTTTAATGTCTTGAGCTAAAATATATATTTATGATCAAATTATTACATCAGTTTTTCTTCGGTTTTTCCATATAGCATGAAATATGGGAGAAGAATCAGAGAGACATGTTGAATTTTATAAAAACAAAAACTAAACCTCATCTATTTTATGGTCCTTCTAAACATTCTCCAGAATCTGAAAAACGCTTAGAAGAAACCCGAACTGAAATATTAGGTGAGAGATTATTTATGCTCAAATGATTATGCCTTACTCTTGTGATACTCTTTGTTTCAATTTTATTTTCTCTGACAGCTTTGTGAGTTGATAAATTTATATGAATCTAAATTGATTAATAATTATATGAACAGAATTTCATCTACTCGAAGAAAGTTAAGCCATAGGTTTTATATAATCAAATTATATTATATTTTCAGGTCACTTAATTAATTCAATTTTTATGATATTCCCACTATAATACTTTGTAAGAAGTGTGCAGCTAATGTTATTACTGCCCTCATATAAATTGAAATAATCTCTTTAAAATGCACGCTTGAAAAGTTTCTAGGAAATCATTTATTTCTTTGTGATCTCTGTAGAACTATGAAATTTTGTCATGTCCTTTGAATTTCCAATTAAACATAATGTTGACCCCTTAATTTGAAATAACAAGTTTAATTCGTCATGAACTCTTTTGTGCAAATTGAATTTTTCTAACAGTGATGAACTGCATTTAACAGAAATTATTGAGAGTTAGTACTTTTTATTAAAAGTTTTTTTTTAATGAAAGAATAAAATGTTTCTATATCAAGCCCTTCTTTTAAAACTAAGAAAATTACATTGTCTGCCTAAGCAGTGCTGACTGAAAATAAATTGTTGTTCAAAGGATTCATTCCAATATGTTCTTATGGTACATTTTAAGCTGAAAATAAAAACTTAAAAAAAAAATGGTTTTATTTTTAAACTGTTCTTGGTTATTGAAATGTGTCTGTACTTAGCATGAATATAACTTTCAAAGCTTTAGTTTCACTCAAAGATTTTTCTTTCCCATTGTTTTAAATTTTAAAAAAAGCAATGAAAAATTGCTTACTTTTTTTCTTTCTTTTTTTTTTTTTTTTTTTACTATGTAAGTTATGAATTGCATAATTTATTTTAAAACTGTATTGTGTAATTGCTATGCTTTAATATATTATACATTGTTTGTTAAATTTTGCTTTTTGTGTATTTAATAATATTATAGTATTAAAGAGTTAACGATCTTTGCTGCCATTTTTAATTTAAAAACAGCTTTCTCTTATTTTACTCCTGTTCATATATATAACATATAAACTATCCTTATATACACTTTTAAGTTATTGATAAAACAAATTTGCATTGTGGTCCTGTTGACTGCAAAATAATCATGTTCAACTCTAATGTGTTATGAATATATTTTGTATTTGTTTCCTACTGTTCCGGCAATAGGAAAAATTATTTTTTAAAATCAATTTTTAATAACTGATTGACTTTTGTTGGATTTTTTATTATTATTGAATCAAATATCTTTAAATAATATGTAGATATTGTGTATATAATATATACTTATATATATATATTACTCTTAGAATCCATACAGCAACACAAAGAAAAGATGGAAAAAGAACTGCAAGAAGTAGAGGAATGGTATAAGAAAGACCATTTTCCCAGTGATAAAGAGAATATCGGACCACTAGAAAATAATGAAACTGTTGATAATAGCTTACCTGAGGGAGAACCAACTGAAGATCAGTTAGCAGAAAACAATGTTGAGACTGAAGATCTTGTTGAAAATGAGGAGGACAGGACTAATGAGAAGGATTTAGAAAAACATATAACTGATCAAGAATTTGAGCCCATTTATGATTGAACTCAGGTTTGTATTCAGCATACTAAAAAGTGAAAAAAGAAATCCAGCTCCATAAATATATCTATGCAAAGTCTACTTATTTTGACTGTTTACATTCTAGAATAGAGAGGGGAAATTGTGTCATTTTTTTCCCCTTTCACCAGTTTTGTAAATAGTTGCTGCATCTTATAGAATGCTAAAAAATTCTACTCTAATAAACCAATACTCTATAATTTTACTTTATTTTTGCATACGAAATCAATAAAGCAATGACTTTGTAAAAATTCTGATCATCAAATGTATAAAGTCATTTTCTTTTGAATAAATTGCAGGGATTTTCCCATTCTACTTTTTAAATGATTGTGAAATTAAATAATTTTCCTTGAATCAATTTATTTACTGGGAAATGATTTGGTTGCAACATTTCTTTCTTTCAAAACAATGCATTTTAAAAAAAACATGACATACTTTTTAGAGCATATTTATGTGAGTGAGTGAATACAGCCAAGTAATTTAAAACTATTCACACGAATTGGCAAATATGTTAGGAATTCAAGAAGCTCAGTATATACTTATCAGTATATTCCACATTTATGTATTTACCCATTGCTAATTATTCTTAACTAAATCAGGGAAAATGAGAACAATTCTAGTCCAAAAGTCAGGTAATCAAGTTTTAAAACATTAAACTAATCGTCAAGTTTCTATTAATTACTGGAACACTCTTACCTAAATCTCTATTGTTGGTCAAATGGGTGGATATACTGCTCTTCTGTAGTTATTCAAATTTTACTTTCAGTATGTGGTTCAGCATTTATTGAATCAATAGACAAAATGTGCACTGTAATGTTTTTTTGCCAACACTGATGTTCATTTAAAACTACCAGATAATTCAGATCTAGCAGTTAACTGTATCTGTTTAACCACGAGTGAAGATTTACTTTCCATTTCAATTTAGCTAGAGAATTGGTTGGGAGATTTTAATGACAAGCATGGATTCATGAAAGATTCAACTCCATTCATAATCATGAACTTCTATTGTTTACAGTATCTCCTCAAATTTTCCCTCTTCCCTTATAAACACATCCTAGATGAGAATCTTAGGAGGATGCAATTTTATGAACTGTCAAGTAACCTTAAGTTATGAATTCATCCTCTTCATCAAATCAGAGTAATTCTTATCGAAACAGAAAATAATTTATTTTAGAATAAATAAATTAATTGATTCAATTGTGCATTGCATACAGTATTAAACTAGTCAATAAGGTTATATTAATGGTTGGAAAACTCTTGTTCAAAATAGTTCATAGTATTTTTAATGTTGATCAACTGGATTTATTGGGAGCTAATGGGGTCTCACACCAAGCTATTATATGCAGTGATCAAAAATTGCTATGTGTTCATGAAATCTGGTAACAAAACAAAACAAGATTTTGCTAGAAGCCAGATTTATTTCTCATACTCCAAAGACCACACATATGCACAAAATAAATAAATAGAAGTTGAAAGAGAAAAATTAATAAAGTGCATATATTTATTTTTAAAGTTAATTCTTAACTTATTATAATAATAAGCTTCAAATTCAGAAATTATCTGTTATAAATTTAATCATTTGGAATAGAATTTTTGTTTGCTTGTTTATAATAAATCATCTCTCCCATCGGAAGGTAATCCATACTTGGATAACTTATTTTTCTCCTTCATTCAGAAATAATACTCATCAAGCTATAAAAATAATCTTTAGTACTAAGCTTTTTATTAACAATAACAACTTTTTGTATTTACTATCTACTCTACATACTGTGCCTGGAACCTTAAAATCCAAGGGGCAGTGTTAAACATATTCTCTCAGCCCGTTTTCAAATGGCCATGCATAATGTTTACCATTGCCCATTTATGAAAACATAGCAATTGTACAAATTGTGGTTAGTTCATTATCCAAAATTTAATTTGTCTCAAGTTTTTAATGCCTTTGCTTTTGATTAACATTATTAACATTTGCAATAAATTAAAAAGATTAAAAAGAAATGTATGTGAGAGCTATAGAAAGAGATGCATTAAGAAGTGTGGACATTTCATTTCATTTCTAAAATTGTCAAGAGAAACAAATGGCTTTTTTTATTGGTTTAAAGAAAATTTTAATGAATCCAATATATTTAAGCAGTAGAATTGGTTTTGCTGTTTAGAATTGTCTTAATTTATCAAAATGCTGCAGAGTTGGATAGACTAGTATTAAGTATATACTGGTCTTTGTGTAGCAAATAACAATGCATGAAAATTAGTAATAGCTCCCAAGACTGAACCATGCTCATAACTCAAACTTTGAATATTAAAAGGATAAAAAATACTTCTAATCTGAATCTTAATTCACTGTATTATATTCAGAACCAAGCATAAGACATGATTGATTTCTTAAATATGCAATTTTTGACATAATCTCGGGATTAATCTATCCCCTCCCCTCCCTCCACTCTATATACATTTCATCACTATACAGGAGTTTCTTTTTGCCAAAATATTTTCATGCTATGATTGTACTAGAGATGGAAACTGATTTTAAAATTGCCCATTAATGAAATAAATTAAAATGAGCTTGAAATGTGCATCTTCATAATTGCGTAACTGTTGTTATCATAAAAGACTGCACAGGCATGGAATGTTGACCATGGTTTGCAGGGGTTTTTCCCCCCTCCCCTTAACTAATGTTAGTGCTTCGTTTTCGAGATATTACCACTTTTTTTTTCTTCTTCTTCTTCTTCTCACTTCACTTGCTTATTTTAATGACATTGCCAGATACAGTCTTCAGAGTATCTGTAATCTGTCTGTGTGAATAAAAACAAGTTTGAGTTAAACTAATTAGGGTCGTTCTCCAGATTAAACAGTCTTTTAAATGGTCTCGATTTCTGATATGGAAAAAACAGAATGTTATTCATTTTTAAGGACTCTACAATATCATTTAATGAATGTCATACAGAAAAATCCTCACAATAATTGTGAGAAGTCATGAAGAATGGACTGATTGAGAAAAATAATGACAAAGTTATTCACTTTAAAAATAAATCAATCAAGAAATTTGGAAAAAGCATTAAGACCTAAGTTTTACCATAGGCACCCACATTCTATTGTATCAATGTATTTGTAAATTTGATCACATTATCATAGTATTTTTTTTTCTCTGATTATAGCTTTTTCACTCTAATTAAAGATATTTGGTAGATTTTGTTAAAAAAATTTGCCTGTTTTATCAAACATTTTAATGAATGCTCTTGATTGTTGTGCAGTTTGTTTGTTTTTTTAACATTTAAATTGCATTGTTATTCTTTGTCATGTTATGGATAAGCTTTTGATTTGACTGTGCAACTTCACAAATTGATGTATCTTTGATATACTAATTTGATTTATCTTTAATACCTTGATGGTGTCCATTAATAGGCCCCTCATCTTTGCTTGCAAGTCTGGTGCAGAAAATTTAAACATTTTGCTCTTTACCTTAGATGGTCTGTAAAGGATTGAATTTTTTGGTTTGTGAACTAGTTTTCATGGAAAGTAGCAAAAAGGTGCCAAGGATTTAACTGAGAACTGGAGATATTTTCCAGATCTTTTGTTTTAGTAAATGATGCATCTCACAATTCATCTGCAATTTTTTCACATAATATTTTAGTGAGTATATCTAATAAAAGAAAACAGGAGTTTATGATCCTTTGTATTGCAAGAATATTAATATATATACATCTGCTCGAAGCAAAACTCAAACATCAAAGAAAAAATACTGATACAGCAAACATTTTTAATTAAAAATGATAAGAAACACAGTTAATTGAATTTTCAATAGTATATTTATTGCAATTATAAAAACAAATAAAAATTATTTTAAATTAATTCAATTTAACCAGAAACTATGGCAAAAAAAACAAAGCAGAACAAAAAATGATGCATAATCTAAACTCAGACAGATAAGAAGATTTTGAAAAGTAGTTAATATTTCAAACAAATTAATATTTTGCATGTAAGCCCTTGGTTTTTTTTAATAACCATTTTAAGACATTTAGGCAGATTGCATCAATTTTTCACAACAATTAGGTTTAATATTTTCCCATTCCTGCAACAATACTCTTTTCAAATCATCTTTACCAGAAACAGTGTGTTACTGGACTACTTTTAAGGTGTTCCCATAAGTTTACAATGAGATTTATAGCAGGGCTTTGGAGTGGACTGTTCATGGTATGAGGGCAATTATGTAGGAGCTAAGAGCATATTTGATAGGCTTTATGTTTCAGTTCATTATCCTGATTAAATCTCCAGTTGTTGTCAAGAGAAAGTTTTCTGCATGCATTGTGACAAATTTTTCTTTAAAGTGTTGAGGTATATATTCTGATCCATTAACTCATCAATAAAATGCAGGGTTTCTGGGTTAGCAGTGGAAAATGAGCCTTAACCCAGTACTGATCCCCCACCATTCATAGTTGCTTTCAAATTTTATGTGCGCAACTCGTTCAATTTTCTCCAGATGTAAGGCTTGCTATCAGATCCAAAAATGCTGAATTTGTTCTCATCAGTAAATAAGGCATTTTTCAAATAAGAAAATTCCTTGTTTACATGCTCTTTTACAATTTATTTCTTATGGCCTGATTTCACTTACTTTTGAAAAGTTTTTATCTCGTTTTTTCTTTCATTGAGATCTGCCTGATGGAGCAATTTCTTATTGGACTGGCTATTCTCCCTTATTCCCTTTTAACAATATTAACTAGTCTTGGTGCATTGAGGTGTGGATTTATATCACTTTTCCTGTTAAATATCGCTAATCTTTTTTAGTGAAAATCTTATTGTAGCCTATCGTAGACTTATTTTCCATCTGAATATTGATTTTTGAAGCATTTTATGATGTCATGAACAATTGAAAGACTTCTGTCGACAATTTGATATTTCTTGCACAGACTTCCCATTTTCAGCATGCTTAATAAACAATTTTTTTAGCTCAATGCTTGTTTGGCCCCTTTGCCTTGACCTTTTAATTAAATTAATATTTACTTCCACAGTAAATGAAAATAACACATTTGGGAAATTCCCCTGAATATCTGCAACCTGAACCATAAAATTGACAGTAATTTTCATCATTATTTGGTGCTAAAATGTGAGATGTCCAAGTTTACAGGCTCTCATCCAAAAATTTTACTTTAATGTCTAAATTGTTAATTATATTATATGAATTGGCAATACTTGGTTTCGTTTTTAACTGTACAATAAATACACTACTAAAAAAAACCTTTTCATATTTTCTAAATTTATTTTATTAAAAATATTTAAGCAAGTTATTTTCCTGTGGTGTTCAAGTTTGGCTTATGGTTACTGTATATTTAAGTTTAACAGCCATGCAGCACATACTGGGTTATGCATTAAAAGATTATCTTTCCTTGCTAATTAAATTTCATGTTTGCAATGTTAGAATGCTTTTATTATTCTTTTCTTTTTCCTTCAAATATAATTGTGGAGAAAAGAGATTATTTTGGGGAATTCTAGTTTTTTCACGAACTATAATGTTAATTACCTCATACTATCTTTAACCCAACCATAAAAATCCGTTCACTTATGATTTTATGACAAAAAAAAAGAAGAAGAAAAATTCAGTAGCATGATTATTTATTTTCAGTGTATTTACATCTGAATTTATTAAAACAAATATCATTATCAAAATATTTTGCACACACTATTGAGAACCGAAAAAGATAATTCAAAACTTAAATAAGAAGAAAGGGGCTTGCCATTCCTTATACAACAAATTATGTAAAAAGAGTTATCTTTATAGAAAAGCTTGTCTTGCAAAAGGATAAATTTGAAAATACCACCCAGGAAGCTCTAGGAAAATGGAAATCAACAGTGTGAATTATGAACTTTTATAAGTTTATAAATGGTTTTTAAAATAAAATTCTAAAAGCTGCAAATCTTCAGAATTTTTGTACATTGAGAGCTTTTCATTGAGAAACAGGCAAGGAGTGCTTTAATGTTTTTTATTCTTCGTGGCATTTAGGAAATAGTCCAATTTCTCTCTATTATCAAGATTTCTCTGTAAAAGCCATGACCGAATGCAGTGTACCGAATTGGAAGGAAGAAATAGGCATGAGAAAACATTTTTAATTTGTATAGTTTTAGAAAGAGATTTGAAATTTGTTGCAAAAAGTAATTTATACAAACTTTTTTTTTAATTGATTGCATTCTTTGGCATGTTAATTTTCATTTGAAACCATTTCGCTGAGGCATGCGAGTTGCATTCATTATCTAACTAGGAGGATGAGATTGACAAATAGGTAAAGTAGAGGATGCTTGATGGCTCACAATTTAACAAATTTTTTTATCATTTTCAAGGCAATCTCATTTTGGGCTTCCATTTGATTTCCAAAGATTTACAGTCGCCCCAAGCCAAACTCGGGCATCAAAGAAAAGATACTAATACAATCAAAATTTGTAAACTAAAAATAATAAGAAATTTAA
The DNA here is from genome assembly GCF_947563725.1 of Argiope bruennichi. NCBI lineage: Eukaryota > Metazoa > Arthropoda > Arachnida > Araneae > Araneidae > Argiope > Argiope bruennichi. Next base: position 140,435,123 of record NC_079153.1, on the reverse strand, counting down.
TTAAATGAATTTTCAATAGCATATTTATTGCAATTATAAAAGCAAATAATAAAAATTATAAATTAATTCATTTTAACCAGAAATTATGGCAAAAAGCAAAATAAAAGAAAAAATAATGCACAAGCCAAACTCGGACGAATAAGAAAATTTTAAAAACTAGTAAATATTTCAAATGAATAATTGTTTTATATGTAAGTCCTTGTTTTTATAACCATTTTAAGACACTTGGGCATAAATTAATTTTTTCACAAAAATTAATTTCAATATTTTTTTTATTCCTGCAAAAATTCTTTTTTCAATTCATCTTTACAGTAAATGGTGTGTTTCCAGACTTTTTTCTTCAGGTATTTCAATAAATTTTCGATGGAATTTATATCGGGGCTTTGGGGTGGAGTGTCCATGACGAGAGAACAATTATATAGAAACCAGGAACGCACTCGATAAGCATTATGTTTCGAATCATTATCCTGATAAAATCGCCAGTTGTTGGCAAGAGAAAGTTTCAGCACACATTATCGAAAATTTTTCTTTAAAATGTCGAGGTATACATTCTGATTCATTATCCCTTCAATAAAATACAGGGTTCCTCATCCAGTAGTTGAATTCGATCCCCTGACCAATACTGATCCACCACCATGTTTCACAGTTGCTTACAAATTTTTTTGTACGAAATTTCTCCTTCGATTTTCTCCAGACGCAAGGCTTGCCATCGGGTCCAAAAATGACGAATTTGCTCTCATCAGTAAATAAGACATTTTTCCAATCAGAAAAATCCTTGTTCCCATGTTCCTTGCGAATTTAATTCTTAGTCTGATTTCGCTTTCTTATGAAAAGCTTTTGATTTTTTTCCCCCATTGAGATCTGCCTTATGGTGCACATTTTTATATTGTTCATGGGCTAAATTTTTTTCCTAATTCTTTTTTAGCAATAATAGATGGGTATGGTGCACTAAGTAATGGATTTGCTTTTACTTTTCTGATTAAATATCGATCATCTGCTTCTTTGAAAATCTTATTGTGGGCTGGCTTAGGCATATTTTCTACCTGATTATTGGTTTTAAAGCATTTTATGATGTCATTAAACGTTGAATGACTTCTGTGGGCATTCTCTGATATTTCTGGCACTTACTTTCCATTTTCAGCATGCTTAATAACCAATTTTCTTAACTCAACGCTCGTTTGGCCTCTTTGCCCTGATATTTTAATTAAATTATTATTTAATTCCACAATAAATAAAAATAACACAATTGGAAAGTTCCCTTGAAGAATTATAACATTAATCGTAAAAGTGGAAGTAATTTTTACTCAATAAGTTGCAATTATTTTGTGCTTAATTGTGAGATGTCCGAGTTTGGCTTACGGACTCTTTTTCACAAATTATAATTTTATGACTAAATTTTTAATTATAATTTATGAATTGGCGCTATTTGACTTTGTTTTCAGTTGTACAATACATTCACTGTCAAAAAAAATCTTTTAGTTTTTTTTTTTTTTTTTTTTTTTTTCTAATTCATTTTAGCTAAAATATTTTGGTAGAGCAAGTTTTTTTCCTGTGGTGTCCGAGTTTGGCTTGTAGCGACTGTAGATGCTTTTAATTTATTTTCAAATTGAAATCAAAAAGTCATTGAGTTTCAGAACATTATTCGTAGTATTTTATCTTTTGTCATGTTTGCAAATCACATCAGTATAATCCATCTTGTTTTGCAATTGATTGACTGTCTTAGATCATTTAGAAATTGTGTTGATTTTTTTTTCTCCTATTTTGTTAAAAATTACTTTTAAATTTAGATTTTAAATTTTTTTTTATACACCAGTTACTGAATTCAGTCCTCCTTAAAAATAATCTTCAGTTAATTGTTTTCCTTTTTAATGATATTGTTACTTATAAATTCCTTCTATAGCAATTAAACTATCCATCAAAACCAGCTGATGTGTTCTTCTCAAAGTTTCCTCCGATACTATCCAAGAAAGATTTTATAAATAAAATTTATTTAAAGTCCTTTAAATAAAATTGTGGACCCTGGGATGAGCCGTGAATCTTGCGAGTGCGCAGATTTTTATTTTCAGAATTCAGCTCATGAGAGTTATGCATTTCGTAATATGGTAAAGAAACAAGATGAGCGTTTTGGATATTGCTTTTTAATTTGACTGTTCATTTAAAAATTAATTTTTATTAACAAAAATTAATTTTATTTTAAAAGCTCAAATCAAAAGGTTAATTTACTAAACCCAGAAAAGTGTCATTTTTAGTATGTGTCTGTAAGAAATGAAATAATCATGAGACAGGATCTTTTCTAGAAAGATGAGTGCAAAACAATAATTGTGAATTTTTAAAATATTTATATTATTATTAATTCAATAACTCTGAAGTATTTAAACCAAACATGACTTTATGCGCACAGTATATCCATATACACACAGGATATCAACTCTAATGAAATCTCAGTATCAAATTTCTATAAAGTTAGTACTAAGTACTTCTATAAAGTTAGTACTAATAAGAAGAAACAGTCTAAATGTAGTAAAGGATACTGTTTTATTCAGTGTGAGTGAAATATTTTAATGAATCACTTATTTTATATTTTCATACAGATCTTTGGTCCTATGAATCATTAAGTAAAAAAAACTTGAAGAACTAACCTTTTAAATATAAAGAAAGGCCCATTATTTTGTGACTAAAACTGAGTGGGTTGTGAAAACCTGCATTTTACTATCTTATAAAACATGCACGATTTTAGACTTCTTCAATGACCATTTCAAATTAGTACCCGAAGACTGATTAGCCTAAAATTATAAAATAGTTGATTGTCCTAAAATTGTGTGATTCAGACCATCATAACTCGGTCAGACTTGGTCGCAGAAGTCAGAAACATTGTTATTTAGACATTAGTGTGCCAAGAATATTTCACTGAATATGATTTCTTAGAACCAAAAAACTTTGCGATATTTTCAAAAGTCTGTTTACTGACTGAAATGGAATAAAATATTATTATTTACATCATTTAAATCCGTTTGAAAGTGAAAGTAAAAACTAAATTTTATGATGAATCGAATTAATTTTTATTGAATAAGTTACTGGCATAAATTATAAAAAAATATTGTGTAGTGCATATGAAATATCAATGCTGAATGATTCTGTTTACTGTGTAGAAATTTTTGAAAATCATGTTTGGTTGCAGCAAAAACATTTTTGTTTTAATTGAATTTAATCACTTTCCTTTCAATTTAAAGTATAAATTTTATGAGCGGACAGAAAATGAGAAGGATACATAGCATAATGAACAAAACATCATAAGGCTTCTGTAATAGGAGGAGGCATTTGATTTTCGAAATTTGCAGCTTAAAAATATTTTGTTGAAGAACTATTAAGAGACTGACTTGCATAAAACAATAAAAATTTTATCGAGCAATTATGCTGGCGATCCAGCTTGTCACCGAAAGCGTCTAATTATTTATAAAGATAGGTGTTTGCAGATTAAGAATAACTCTATCTAAATGTAATGTATCTCTCTCTAAATAATTTCAAATACATTCAGTGCGTCAAAGAGGTTTTCAGGAAAGGAAAATTCCTTCAGATCTTTTTAAGTCTTCTAATAATGGAATAATTATGTTCCTTGAGTTTCAACATTTAAAACTGGAAGATGTTAAAAAGGTGAATTACGATGTTTGGAATTCATTTTTAAAAAAGGCGTCACACGAACAAGAATCATGCTTAGTTTACACACAAATAACTTTTTATATATTGTGAAGCATTAAAACAATTTAGGATGTTTCTAAAAGAAAAGATCATTATTTTTAAATAGGCTGTCAAAGACTTATCTATTTAAAAATATTGTGCATCTTCAATGAGGTTTCAGTCAGTTATATATTTCAAGTTTTCTTTGCATAATTCAAAACGAAATTATGCAAAAAAAAATTCAAATCAAAATACAAAAAAAAAAAAAAAAAAAAAAAAAAAAAAAACGTTATTTGATTCGGGGGGGGGGCGGAACCGTTATTTGATTCGGGGGAAAAAAAAGCTTTCCTTGAAAGGATGCCTGTTTTTTACACTTATTTAACGGTTAACTATGTCTGACACACAAGTGGTAATAATACAACTTTACTAATTTCAAATTTTGTGGACTTCATAGTCTGCAAAGATTTGCCTATCTAAAAGTAATGCGAAATTTCAAAGGGATTTCAAATAATGACATATTAAAGCTGTCTTCATGAGATGATTCTGATATTTTGAGGTTTCCTAAATATAATTGAAACTAAATGATTGAAAAATACAAATGAAACAAAATGATTGAAAAATACAAATTTTGAAAACCAGCAGTAACAATTTCAATTAAAGCAAACAACAGTTCTGCATTCAAATGTGATTTAAAAACAATTGTGGTTCCAATTTGCGTTGAAAACATACTTGTCTCTTGTGTTAACAAAGTGGCGTTTGTGGCACAAACTTTTACTACTTACGCATTCTAACCGTTTTCACATTCGGAGCATATCTCTGTCTGCAAAAATTTGTCCATCTGAATGCATTGTGTAATTCCAAGAGATTAAACTAGTAACAAAGAGGTCTTCAGAAGATGAAATTATATTTTGATCTTTTAAAGTTATCCAAACAAAATTCAAAAACAAATTATAGAAAAATTAATCTAGAAAGTATTAAAAATTTAAAAATACAAAAAAACAGAGAAAAATTTTTAAGGCATTTGATTATGGATTTAAAAAGGAAAGATTCGAACCTACTCCTGTTGGTACAAGATATTGTACGTTATTTCTACAATGTTCTGAATGCTGCCCAATATCGGGAAGATAACGTAACAATAGTGTTCGGCATTTTGTGCCAATAAGGACATTGAAAGGAAGCTGGCATCTCTCACAGTCACCAAGTCATTTACAAAACGCAAGAGAGTATAATGTATGTTAGTACTTTTCAAATATACTGCAGTTGCAGTGCAGTATATAGCTATAGGGCTTCAGATATACTAAGCACTACAAAGAAATATCTAGCCAAGGGCATTGTGGAATTTCAATAAAATTTCAGATAGATACATGTCAAAGAGTTCCTTAAAATAGAAAGTACTTAGCGAATTCTTGTCAAATGGAAATTTCAAAATGCAATACGAAAAAAAAAAAAAAACAACATTTGATTTTGAGTTCAGAAAGACATCACTCGAAAGCTCGCTTGTATAAAAGACTGCCGTAAGCCGCTTATGAGATGCACACTGCTGAAATGTAACGTTATTCTATTCAAAAATAATGCACCTCATAATCTGTGAACACTTGCTTATCTGACTGTATTATAAATTTTCAAAAGAATTTCAATTAACTACGTATCGCAGCATTCTTGAGAAGATTCATTTTCATTCAAATAATCTTTTTAAGTTTTCTAAACAGGATTCGGAATCAAATAATCGGGGAATTTCTTGTCTTGAGTTTCAACATTTAAATCTAGAAGATGACATTTCTAGAAATCTAGAAGAAATCTAAATCTATTTATCAAATATAGCTAAGTGAATCACAGTATTTGACATTAATTAAAAAAAAAAAAAAAAGGTATCATCCGAACAAGAACTACTCTTGCTTTACGTGCAAACAACTTTTTATATATTGTGAAGTATTAAAACAATTGTAGGATATTTCTAAATGAAAAGATTATTATTTTTTTTAATTCCAAAATTTCACAGCATATTGAGAAACTTTTATACAAGATTTGAATAAAAAATATGGATTAAATTTCAATTGACGAGGATTTTTATACGAAAATTCTATCAAGGTGAGGAGATAGCTTTTCAAGATGTAAAATAACATTAAAATGTATGTAAAGGAAATTCAGTGTCACTTAGAAACAAAATTTGAACGGTTTTATAAAGAAAATTGCTCTAAGAATTAAAAAAAAAAGTTATATTTTGCACAAAAAAAAAAAAAAAAACATTTTTTTCAACAAATTTTTAACCTGTGCCTCATATTGAAAATCATTTTATCCAGAAATGTATTCCCGTGGGAAATGGATGCGAACTCCCTAGAATTTTCCGTTTTTAAGGTTTTATCTTTTGAAAAAATGATTTCCGCTCAGTTTTAATTTAGTTTAAAAATAATTCAAATGTGTCGAAATCCTCATTAGTTGCTATATTTGATAAATGAAGTAAAAATGAGTAATGGCAAAAAAGTACAATGAATTATTTCTTTATTTTCTCCTATTTTGCTCGCCATGTTTTCAGTAAATAATGGCAGAAATTAAAAGTAGTGAAATTTTGCTTAAATATCCGAGATTCTCCAAAATGCAATTTAGCTGCTAATAAAGAGATTTTGTTTTAAAATTTATAAATATTTCAAAGACGAATTTTTTTAACAATCAACTGCTATAAAAATATAAATGACTTCTTATATGACTACATAATGTATAAAACTTCGTGCGTAGGCTTTATAATAAATAAGGCTTTGAGTATGTATGAATATATATGTGATAATAATCAAATCTACTTCGGGGTTTGCGAATTATTTCCAAAAAGAAGTTATTTGGTCAGGATGCCAGTACTACTTTTCAAGAAAAAAGACTAATCTTTAGAGGTGAGGAGTTTCCCTCAATATAAACTATTCGTTTGCATGTCATTTTTTCAGTTTTCTAATTCTTCTAATCACTTCAAAGTTGCCATAAATGATGCTCAACAATTCTTTAGTTCATTCAGTTTTGGATACCAAGAAAGAATATATATATTTGGATATTTGAGACGGACTTCATTATTTCCAGTCTAAGTCAGATGACTAAATTGACACCAGAGATGTCACCCCCTCTACTGTACCTGCATGAGAACATTTAGTTCCTTAAGATGTCTCAAGCCCTTTTACGAGATGGATTTTTCCTAAATCCTATCTCTGCATTTGCTTTTTCAATCCAAAAGTCAAATGGATCGTTTTATAATTTATTCTACTGTAGTTTCTTTAAACGAATGGATCATTCATAAATAATTTTTCTTCTTAAATTAAAGAAAGTTTCATCACTTAATTGGTACTGAGGCGTGGAGATGCAGGGACGCCACGAAGATGATACAGTTACCTCCGTTTCCCGCTGTGATGTCACGTTTTTCGGCTCGCCACAAAAGCAGCGAACGACGACAGGAAGAGGCGAGACGATGGTTCGAGTGCTCTGACCGGCTGGACAAAAGGCAGCTCGTCATGCTCCTTCTAGTGGACAGCTCCGCATCACTGCACTCTGCACGCGACTCCCATATCTGGCGCCTCTATCGCACTTCCAGAGAAAGTGGCCTGCTGCAAAGCTGATAGGATTCTTGCGGTCAACAACATTTGAAAAAATAGCTGAATAATCGATAAATATGTATTTATACGGCTCCGTGGAACTTTCCCTGTGAATGCAGGTACTTCAAAATTAAACTTTTAGTATTTGATAATATATTTGAATTACCTCTAAATACCCAGAAATCAAGTTTGGGAAATTATTTAAAGGTGCGCAATTACGTTCGTCGGGTGCCTTTGATTTAGTTACACTGCCAATTCTAAATAGTATATGTCAATAAATACAAGCATTGTGCAATATGAAAGCAAATTCGAAGACGTATCCTCTTTTAATTCTATTGCCGTTTGTAGCAGAAGTTTATTGTGTCCAACAATAATCGTGAAAGGTAGAAGAAAAATTCCGATATTGTTGGTCGTCTACAAGATGTCAATGCTCTCACAGACTCGAAAGCGAGAAGATTATATCGGAAGAAAATTCTCATTAAAACTCATTGGACGACTGTTTTAAATTCATTTTTTTTTTCAGATATCATGCCTCAAAGCTCATTAATTATATACAAATGTTGGGTACCTAAAATTTTCCCATTCGAAAAAAAAAGTCAAAAACTGAAAAAGTTAAGAAAATGGAAATAAAAATTTAAAACAAATAAAAAATAATATTTATTATCTTTATTTTTTTAAAGAAATAATCTTTAATTCTAATAAAATTGAGTGTGTATTTATGTTTTAGTCTGTGTTGGTGCTCTGCAGACCAGAATCCTTTAACTTGAGCTACTAAATTTGGCAAAATTTACTTTAAAAAATAAAGAAAGGCCACCTCGGAGCGATTTTTCTTTTGAAATTTTAATTAATTAAAAATTAAACGAAATGATGGCGTTTTTCCGCGATAATAACCGAAAATATTACAGATCAAAAATGATTTTTACTTCATTTTAAAATTCAAAAAATTATCTTTTCAATGGTATTAGTGTTTTAATCTATATATTAAGTTGTTATTTTTAATGATTTAAAAATATTTTAACCGTGTTTTCCAACAATTTATTTCGCTCAAAACAAAAATGAGACTTAACCATCACGAATACGTTATGAGTGCGTGGAAAGAATTATCTTTTATCAACGTGTTCCCATCACGTCGAGGAAAATTAAAATGAAAAGACTAAATTAATTCTTATTACAAGCTAAACGAAAATACACGTGTTCGTAGGACCTTTAAAGATATCTATATTATTAATTCATTAATTCAGTTTTTTTCAATTAAAACATCTATACTTATGTAAAGTTCAATGTGTGTGCGTGTGTGTATGTGTGTGTGTGTGTTGGCGCTCTACAGGTAAGACCGTTCGACCTACAGCTACCAAATTTGGCACATGCATAACTTGGTGGTCGGGAATGTGCACCTGGGGTCCTTTTTTTTTAATTATAATTTTAATTATTAGTTAAAAACTAACTTTCCAACCAAAAATTTTTTTTTCATTTCCCCACCGCTAAATGAGTAAGGCTTCAGTTTTTATTTTTTTTTTCCCTTTTTTTTCCCACGTTAAAGAGGATATACTTAAGAAATTTTCGGCAGATTATTTCAAAGGATTCTGTTTATTTTCTTAATGTTTGATGCATTTAAAATTAAACATTGTTAATTAATCCACTTTTCAGATTCATTCTGAAGTACTTTTGAATTAAAATAAAACAGAATAAAGGAAATTAAAAATTTCTAACCTGCATAGCGTTACCCCAACTGGAGTAGAAAATTCACGCATTTGCGTTACCATAATTGGAGTTGAAAATTCACGCATGCGCATTGTGTTCTGATTGTTGACAAATATTTTCAACGGATACGGACTTGGTTTTGAAGGTTTAATATGTTTTCGACAAATTATTTCAAACGATTCTGTTTATTTTTTTAGTGTTTGATGCATTTAAAACTAAACATTGTTAATGAATCGATCTGTCCATGATGAATCTGAGAAAATTTTGTTGCAAACTTCTTTAGATATTATATAAGTTAAGAAAAATATTCTTTAGTGACCATAAGGTTTAAATACTCAGCGACTCTGTTTTCAGTACTCATATTTAAAGAAAAGTACTTCGTTTCAGTAAAAAAAAATGTTGTTATATTTATTACAGTTTAATCATTTCCACTTTAATTTAAAGCATAAATTCTACGGGAGCTAACAGAAAATTAGAGAGATACATATTACGTTATGGCTGAAGGCCTTTATAATGTTATGAGTGAATTATATGACTAAAAAAATTTGGTGAAGAAGCTATTAAAATAGGAATTGCTTAAAATATTTAATTATTAAAATTTTAACGAACATTAAGATTGGCGAACCGGCTGGTCGCCAAAGACGGTTTCGGTTGCTTGTTTTTGTTTTACCGACAAACAAAGTTTCCGAATTAATTTATCCTTTCTGCAAAAGACCTTATTGCTGTGTTTTTTTTTAACTTTTAGAATGTTTTTTATTTATTTTTTGAAAGAAGCAAGTAAGATCTATTTCTCCCTCCCCCCTTGATGTTGATTTTTTTCTTTTCCCCAAATAACCACACAATTGTGATTGTGAAAGATCTTGATAATGATTTTCTCTCATTGAATTCAGTCAATGATAAATTGAAAGTGCATCCGCAAGTTATTGGAAAGTTTTTTAAAAGTGCAGAATCCGCAAACGAACTTGTTCTAAAATTGGGTCAAAAACAATATGTGGAAATAAATATTATCATATATAATTCTGATGTTAAGTCTAAGATTCCTCAAATGAATCCTTTCCTGTTATAAGCATGTATTAAGAGAAAAATTAATCGGCACTCAAATATTTCAAATATGAAATTTACCTGACAAGTTTAATTCAGTTATATTAACCTTTTGAAGCAACAGTAGGGCTTTTTTTTTTGACGGACCTCGTAATTTTAAACTGCTGTCAGCTGGCGAGGACGACACCTGAGCTGTTACTCCACTCTCCAAACTTCTGCACCACACCAACGGGAGGGCGTTTGGCCCTGGTGAATTTAATGTGGAACCAGACCCGCTTACGCGACGGTTCTTTCGATGGAATCGGATCTCGAACTGAAATCCTTCGGTTACGAAGCTGAGACCAGGCCACAGCGGCCCCTACCGATAAGGGAAAATATTTTTTAGGACTCAAGATCCAGTTTGAGTTGCACGACTGTTAAACTCAGAAAGAGTTATGAATATACCTGTCACAACGGACACAATATTGGGTAAAATAACATCTTGTTTTCTTTTATTTGATATGCCTATCAAAATATCATTTGAAGAAATAGCAGAATTAAACAACCATAATGATATAGAAATCACCGAAATGAATCGATTTTTAAACAACATGAGACATTTGAATTTTTACCTGTTCTTATCACCATTCTCGGAACTTTCTTGCCAGATTCAATGAAAATCTGGTTTACAAATAATAATAATAATAACAAAAAATAAAAAAAATCCAACCTTTTATTGATCGTCCAAGGCAAAGTGCAAAATGTTTCAATTTTGTCAACCTTGACAAAGACTTACAATAAAGCAAAAGCGTAAGTGGCATCTGTACGATGCACATCCCATCATGGAGAATGCCAGAATCATCAAAAATGTATCAAATGTCAAGGTGCGCACCCAACTACGGCCAAGGTTTGTCCCTTCTACGTTAAAGAACAGCAGATATTGGAACTAAAGTGTAGAAATCATAACAGGTGAGGTGCGCTGAATTTTTAATCAATCAACATACACAAAATATTCTACAGCTACCAAAGCAAATGCGCTAATTATCGAAATTGCAAAAAACATTTAATGTAGAAATAGATTCTATTATTCAAACTATTAATGAAAAAAAGGCGCAGAATTTAAAAACTCTCTTTGAAATATTAAAAAAAAACAAAAAAAAACATTTGAGCAGAAAAGTTTTCTAACCTATTCAACCAAGATGATAAAACTGAGTCGTCGATCAGAAAAAGAAAATGAACTTAAAAACCTTGCCAAATCTAATGGTATTTTGTAAGGGTAGATGTAAGTATCTGCGAAGGAAAATTTAGAATTTAATTTTCCATTAAAATGGTTTCCTTACATGCTTCAAGACTTGAACCTTTCTTTCAGCCAAATTATTTTCCTTCCTGATCCTCCCATTTGTCGGAATGAAATTTGCAAAATATTCCTTTCCGAATTCTCTTTCCAAAATAAAGCACAACCTCCTTCTATCACGAAAGTTCTCTTTCCAGAAACTCTCAACAAAGAATTTCAAGATCACTTTGTCATCGCTACAGATACCTCTAAATCGCCATTGACCACCTCCATCGCAGGTCTTATCAAAGGCTCAGTACTTTGGCATTGAATTTATCCTATTAATTCCATCCTTACAGCAGAAACTTCAGCATTCTATCTTGCCGTTTATAAACTCACAATTCCAGAAAAAAAAAATCTTCTAAGGTCCTTAAAACCTTGAAAAATTTATTAAATCCCCGAGATTCCCGAGCAATTCATAAATTATTGAATGCATTTTTATCTCTATATATATGCGTAACTGAAAATCTGTTTGTTTGTAGATGCAATTAAAATCTGAGTTAAACAAATCCGGGTTCGAACGAAATTTGGTAAGCATAAAACTTAGAAGGATTTACTGTGCTATTAAAAAGTTTCTACGACATTCTGAAAGGGATGAAATGGAGGTCGAAATATTTTAATTTTTTAGCCATAACTTCTGAAGAAAGCGTAACACCAAAATTATTTTTACACCGTTTTAAAATTCAAAAAATGAGCTGTTTAGTGACATAAATTTCATCTTTAATCAACAAATGTTTTTTTATCCTGATCCTTTAGAGTAGTAATTAATTATATTTAAATTTCTTTTAGGTTGAATATAATAAACTCTGCAACTTAGAAGAAGTTAGCCTACAATTAGATGAAGGTAGAGCTACAGGTACAGAGGTAATTTTTCAAAAAAATATTATTAATATTATTGCTTGTAAAGTCTGTCATAGATTTCTTCACACTGTTCTCGAAGTCTTGATCTAAATGCTTTAAAAATTAATAATTTATGGTGAATTACAGTTATCTTATTCATCTCGTATAAGATTTTCCAAAAAAATATGACCTGGTACTTTCAGGGCATTTACTGAGTGGAAAATCTTCAAAATTCCATTAAATATTCTTAAGCTAAAAAATAAACATTGAAATTGTTTGCTTGAGTAATAATTCGTGAATTCTTTTTTTCTTCTTCTTAAAATTGCACAAATGAACAAAAAGCACCGGCAAAGCATTTGTATTATTTGAAAAAAATTAATGTTCAAAAGAATAGTGCAATTTTTTTTTTAAATTTATTAATTTTTGCATGTTTTCCAATCACTAAAAAGGAAAGTCAAAAGGATAGAACTGAACAATTTCGACACCATTTATTTTTTGATTTAATCGTGATATTAAAATCGCCGAAGCGAGATTTCTGTTTCTAGAGAAGGAGTAACACTTCAAACAATTGTTTGCCGCTGGCCTTCCCGTCTCAGGAGAAAAAAGAAAAAGAAAAAAAAAAAAAAATGAACTAACTTAATGCAACAACCAGATAATTAATTTTAGACTTGGAAATAAATTTAAAGAATAAGCGTGTTTAATTTAAAGTAATCTTTTTATTAAAAATTGAAGCTCAAAATTAATTCAATTAAACATTTTTTTATAATTTATTATTTAAAATTTATTTTTTAAAATCCTTTTATTCTTTTCCTTAGATATTTAACCCTTTAAAGGGCCATTTTTTTCTAGTCATATTATGTTAAAATATTTTTAGGCTTGAAATTAGAATAAGAAAAGGGATTCATTTAGCTTATTAGATAAATTTAATTTGATTCATTCATTCATTTGGTTCATTAATAATGAAGTAACAAATCAAGACACATCATTTTGTCTGAGATAAAGAACTGAAGCATCTAAGTTTCTGACTTAATAAAAAAATGTGTCGGAACTTATGCCAACTTACATAATTTCATACAAAGATTGATAAATTTGGTGGGAAGCATACTTCCCACGGCCCTAGAAAGGGTTTTAAACAATGATTAGAAATGGGAAAAAAATGCGCCATCTAAGTTTTAAAATGACAAATGATAGAATAAATATTCAATTTTGATAATAATACTCAGATTTTTAATTATTTTCCGATTGTTGCAGGACTGTTGCATGGTTTATTATTTTCCAGATGGGAACGAGCGTTTCAGAAGATACGAACTGATTTGAAAAAGAAGAGAGCAGATGGTTCTCCTCACACTCCTGGCAGGTGGGCCCGAAACACATTCGTCAGCGGAACCGGTAGATCTAATCACTTATTAAATGAATTTGGAACGAAAGATCGAGTCGAATAGTTAGTTACCCAAACGAATGTTTTCGAAGACCAGTTGACCAACTTTTCGTGGCTCACACGATGCCGGGAGAATCTTGCATTAGAATGCGAAGACTAATGGGTTTAGATTCAACTCTACAGTGAATCGAATGATATCGTTTACGGACTTTTTTCTTGGAAACACGAGTGAAAGTTTATTCAGAACCATAGAATGTTATTCAAAAATGGTCAACAGATTGAAAATGTTTCTCAAAACACAATTCTAAACAATAATATTGTTTCAAATCTAGTAAAGTAATTTAAATTTTAAAAAAGTTACAACAAAATGAGTCACTCATGAATCCCTTGCATGTCACTCTGAAAGACACACCGCTTTTATTTTTCTATTAATTAACGATTTTCATAAGACCATATGATATCAAAAACACGGGAAGAAATTTTTAGGAAAACCAAAACATAACGATGAAAAACTTTTAGTTCAGAAGGAATTTCTTTTTCTTCACAGCCAATTTTTATTGATTACAATCGAAAGTATTTAGTTGCTTAACTCATAATATCAACCAGTTTTCAGCATACATTATAATAGGAGTACAGAAAAAATTGAATGCGATATTTCCACTTTTTCTCCCGATCCTACAAATATATATATATATATATATATATATATATATATATATATATATATATATATATAACGCATAATTCCTTCTTTCATTTATTTACCACTTGAATTCAAAAGAGAGCGGCGGTAATTGAATTTGTCATATAGCGTTGTTGTAATGACAATTTCATTAAAAAGAACTCACATACTTTTTTTAAAAAAAATATGGAAATGAATACTGCGGGAAGACGATTTTCCTCTGAAGAGAAATTACGTCATTAAATATTGTCACAACGGTTTAAATCATATTGTATAAATCTGTACGTGCCGTTCTTAATAATAAAAATAATTTTCGAAAATTCTGCATAAGAAAATACATTACTGTAAATTAAATTTTTCAAAAAAAAATTAAATTAAAGAATTCTGCATAAGAAAATACATTATTGTAAATTAAATTTTTTACATATGCATTTAGTTATTATTGTTTATCGTTATGAATATTATCGATTGTTATCATGTGAAGCAAATTTGTTTTTATTGAGATAGCGTCAAATTTTCCCAAAATAATTTTTCAATTATAATTTAGCCTTTGCATTCCGAATAACAATAAGAAATTCGATGGATAATTATTCTCTTATTACAAAAATTTTTTTATCGTCTTGAAAAATAAAAATGTTTGCTTTGAGTTGAATTTCTTCGAACAGTTAATTTATATCTTCTTATTTTCTGTAAGTAATTTTAAAAATCAATTTTTTTTTAAATAAATAAATAAATTTCGTAAAGTAATTTCTACTACAAAATATTTTTAAAAATTAACTAAAAATATATTTAAAAAGTGTGCATTACGTTAATAATTTGTTAAAAAAATTTTTCTATAAGTATCATTCAAAAGATTATTTTTTCAATTTTATAATAAAGTAACATTTATTTTTATGCTATAGTATTTCGGGTAATTATGATGGGTGAAAGTGTAAATTTTGCTTACTAATTATTTAACAGTTAAAATTTCAAACAAAACTTTCTGAACAGCTAATTTTCATCTTTTAACGGGCCAAATGGGGTATCCCAAGTTCTAACGATCTCTTTTATGTAATACATACTCAATTCTTTATTATTAGTAGCAAATAGCTTATTAATCACTTATAAATTAGTTATGTTATTATCTCACTTGATGGATCTTGTAAAATATTTTTTTATTTAACATCTATTTGTATGCGTGTTATTTGTTTGTGTGAATTTATCATTTCTTTATAATTTTTGATATATTTATTAGTAAGTAATAAATACTACATAATCTTAGTTTATATTTATGGATACGGAAGTCACAAATTAATTATTGTAATTAATTTTTATGATTTTTTTATTCCATTGGGTCATTTTTCTCTGATACATATATATTTAAAAAATAAATAAAAATATTTTTTCACATTGGTAGCAAAATTTTTAAAAATCATTATTAACATGATGTTTAAGGTAAAATGTGAATCCAAATTGGCCAATTACATTCATGTACGAAAATTAAGGATAATTCAGAATAACACGGAAATCGGACTCTAAAGTAAAAATTTCACCTGTGGAATCATCACATACATCTTCAAAAAAATATGCAAATTACAGGATACCACCAGATGATGCCGATAGTACGTCACAATGACGAGAGTGTAAGAAAGGAGAAGGTATATAAGAAATGGTGGCAAAGAAGTAAAATTGTTCACAAGCCTTCTGTAAGCCAGTCAGTACCATAACCGAATAATTAGGAGGACACATGCAGACGTTTTTTTACATGGTAGAATTATCGGTCGTCTGGAATGTGAGCATACTCAGATGGAAGTATCCGATTAACTTGGAATCTCCCAAGTGTCGGTAGGGGGACAAATGCGTACGAACATTTGCGTACTGGGTCATAAAAGGCCAATAAATCACGCGTAGCTCTTTGAAATAAAGGAGGTAGGGAGTGATTAGTCTAGGTTTGCTAAAACGTATGTTATCTGTTGGCAAGAGTATTTGGCGAGAAAATGTATTGGTATTTTAACTAAATTTTGATTAACACAAGGAAAAAAACTTTTGTCTCTATGTGTATATACTGACTCTGTACACACCAGGCCGTCTGCCTATCAAATTTGGCAAATATATACTTTGGAGGGTAGAAAAAGAGATTTTTTGAGCTTTTAATTAGAATTTTAATTAATCAAAAATTAAGAGAAATATTGACTTTTTTCCGAGATAACTTTCTAAAAATGAACAGTAAAAAATAGTTTTTACTTTCAAATCATATCAATTCTCTGCATTAATCATTCACAGTCAAAGTATGCTAAATATAGTTCTGAAATGAAAATCCATAAACTTTAAAAGAAAATCTGAAATAGAAATTCCAATCTAAAAAATGACACCTGAACTTAACTTTTACCATCACAAATGATTCCAATTGTTTTAAGATAAGTGGATTATTTAAATGTGCATTACAGCTAGTTAATAACACACAAGTCAATAAGAGAATTTAACAGTTGATAAATTTCATACTATTTGAAATTAAATCTGTTCAAAACTTTGATAAATCTGGTAATAAAATCAATAATTCATATACACATGAAATAAATAACTTAACAATCCTGATATAGTTATAAATAATATTTAAAATAATAGTATTCTCGTATATATGAAAACTTTTTCATACGTAAATATAAACGAAAGATCTTGATTATAAAACATACATGCTATCTAAGATCTGTATTCTTTTTAAAGAAAAAAAGTATGCAAAGACTGATAAACCAATAAAATTAATGATTTTTTTTAAATTTTAAGATAATTTACGTTACAGATAACATTATTTTTTGTATTAATATTTTTAAATGCGCTGAATTGCATATTTCTTTCTCCACACATGTGTTAAATTTAGTATTTGTACGGGCAATGGTCGATATTTTAAATAGACTGATAGTCGCATATATATACATGCACTTTTATTCTTGGAAGAAGAGGATTCTTGGATCTTATTTTGTTAATTAAAACTTTTAGATTAAAGTCTAAATATTCCACGCTTTAATTTTTGAATAATTTTAAACGAAAAATTTGGAGATATCTGTGAAATTTAAAGTCTATGCTTCCGTGTTAAAAGTCAATTTTTTCCATACCCCCCCCCCTCCTTTGTGTGTGTGCGCGTATGTTATCAGGTAGTTTGTTATTTAAGTTCCTAAAACATTCCTTATTTTATTTTATGAATTAAAAATAAAACTCAGGATATTTTAATGGAACATTACAACTGGAAATGGAATAATAATACGTAAGAAAGCACATTTCACTATTTTTAAAATTATCCCGCATTTACTATTTATTTGATTTTTATAATATTGCAGTGTATTGAATATTATTTTAAAATATTCTCAGTGTGATTTCTTTTATCTTTTGTGACATTGTTACAAATTTAGATAATTTTGAAACGCTGTATTCTCTTATTTTTCCATTGATGATGTAAATTTTGAAAGTAGAATGCATAAGAAGCTTATAAAGAATACCTATGATAAATATTAATCGCAAAATGCATATGCAGGTAAATTAACATAATATTTTAGTTGGATGAAGAAGTATTTAATTAAATGACAAATAACAAATCTGATTAAATGACAAATCTTAACAAACAGTGATAAGTTAAAAAAAGCAACAAAGAAAAGTACCCTCAGCTCTTGATAATTTTTAGTATTTGTAGAAAGGTATTTAGTTTTATACTTTCATTTAATGAGAGAGGGCCCTGCAGTCAAATTTATTCAAGTAATATTCCTAATTACCATTTACAAGTTATTCGTAATGCTATTTTATAATTTTAAAAAAAATTGGAGCTTTACAGTTTAAAAAAATATATTCCCTTCTTTTACAATATTGTTTATGGTGTTATAGAAAGTTGTCTTTTGTTTTCGATATTTTGCTTAAAATTAATTTTACGTTTTGACTGTGCACTTTTTTTATTTGTACAATATTGAAAATGGACTTTTTAGAAAGGGACTTGCGACTTCATTTTCAAAATATGCTATTAAAATTGCTGAATAAAAATTAAATTAAAATCAATAAAAAAAAATTTGGAGAGAAAAAGGGGCTTTGAGATTTGCAATATCTCAGAGCCCCTGGAAGGTTTAATATGGCCATGAATTCTTCTGAAATTAGAAATAATTACATTGTTTAAAATATGGAAAAAACGCATAGCTAATCAGTAAACATTTCAATAAAGGTGCAGATGTATATTGTTGAAGAGTGTATTGCCAGAACTTCATTCAAAACTATTTTTAATGATTTATTGTACATATAAGAACGATCTTCAATAAAATTAAAGTTTCTGAAGAACATATATTACATATATTAATGTAAAAATCATTTTTCTTAATTCTATTTTATTTTTAACATTAGATTTGGATTTTGGTTTAATAAAAGTGCAACTAGAAGAAAATTAAATTTGAATTCAGCTAACATCTACAAATTTTCGCAGATACAAATAATCAGTTAGCAAAACATTAGTATGCTTCTGATTTAGTAAGCTGTTTATTTTATGCACCATATACTTACAATATTTCATATACAAAATGCAAAGTCATATAATGAACAAATAATTTATCTTTATCAGAATACAGATTTTTTTAAAAATGTAACAACATTTAAATTAAATTTACGATGATAAACAGAAAAGTTTAAATGTGTAATGGTGTTCTACTCTGGAAACTGATTTTTTAAAAAAAAACTGATATAGCATGGAAACTTAACATCCGTAGTTGGGAGTTTTTCTTGCTACTTACGGCATTTCAAGAATTGCGTTTGCAACTTTTCCCTCCTTACAAATCATTCCAATACCACCAACTTCATTTAATTGTACTTTAAATTTAATAAACAACTTTTTTTAAGTGCCTATATTAAAATAACATATATTTTATTGATCGAAATTATTAAATTAAACGAAGCAAGAAGAAATAAAGCAAAAACTGAAACGCAAACTCTTTCGTTTAATGCAAAATGTTATATTTATGTAAAGTAATACATTTGTATCTAAAATCTAGAAGAAATGATTATTATTTCGAAGTGGATACACTATTTATATGATAAGAAATATCATTCCTCAATGATATTTGAGGAATGATATTTTTTATAGTGAATAAATACATTGAAAAGCAATCCATCTTTCGTAAAAAGCAAAGTGGAAATTATTCATATAGTACTAAAACGCATGAAATTGTATTAATGAACGTATCGTTAAGTATTCGAAATTGTGTCAAACATCATGCTAACTCTTGCCAAATATGACACTTTTAGATAATTTTAAAATATTGTAACCTCTTCTAGAACTGACCTTTATCGGTAACACAACCGCATTGTAAA
Source organism: Argiope bruennichi (assembly GCF_947563725.1). Lineage (NCBI taxonomy): Eukaryota > Metazoa > Arthropoda > Arachnida > Araneae > Araneidae > Argiope > Argiope bruennichi. The sequence goes on along the minus strand of NC_079153.1, from coordinate 140,415,609 downwards.
CGAGACTATTGATTGACATTTTATAACTGGTACGCAAAGTGTAGTGTACGCAATTGTCATACAACCCAAAGTGTCATCTTTAGGATTTGGCAACGATTCCAAGATGACGGAAATGTCAGCGGGGGGTACAGCACAGATCGCCCCCGAGTACAATGCCGAATGATGATCGGTATTTGGCAGTAACTGTGAAAAGAAGCAAGCGGAGCACAGCATCAGACCTGTCTCATCAGCTATCTACAGTCACGGGTACAGCACTTTCAAGAAAAACAGTATACAGACGTTTGGGACATAGTGGTCTGTGTGCTCGTAGACCTATCAGATGTTTTTGTCCGCGGTAACTTTCCAGCGTTTAGACTGGAATAGAAAACATGCAATGTGGATATCGTCATAGTGGGCTTGTGTGATGTTTTCCAACGAGTCCAAGTCTAGCTTGCAGTTTGATTCAGTCAGACTTTCATATGGAGAACGTCAGGTACCCGTTGCTACCAACAGAACATCATTGAAAGATATCGTTATCTTGGTGCAGGATTGCTCGTTTTAGGTGGAATTATATTGATCGTAAAAGATCTGCATGCTCTAGGCGGAACCATAGCAGGCCAAATTTCATCATTCTGGAACAACATGTGCGTTTGTTTAGGGCTGCCATGAGTGCAGAATTTGTGTTTATAGATGAAAACGCCGTCCTCACCATGTAAACATCGTAAACGAATGCCTTCAATCTGAAGATATCGCACGTATGGAATGGCCACCAGCATTCTCATTTGACTTGAATCCGATAGATCATGTATGGGACATTCTTGGCAGATGAGTTTCAGCCCATCAACCGCTTTCTTCATATGTACCAGAAATTCAAAGAGCATGGCTTTCTGAATGGAGCAATCTTCCCCAAGATCAGCTCTGTAATTTGTTCCTCAGCATTCCTAGGCGTTGCACGGACTGCGTTTCATCGTTTTGTGGTCATACCGTCCATAAACTACTTAACCATGTATAGTAAAATTTTATAAAGCAGATATTTTTTTAATTGCTCTAGAGAGCAAAAGTCATAGTTTTTATGAATAGCACAATCTTTTTTTGTTGTTGTTGTTCTTTATCTTTTGTTTAATAAATGGACCTTTTGAATAAATCAAGTTTGCTTTGTTTCTGAACGTTTATTTGATAAAGATGGTATCCTTAATTTATGGACACGTGTATTAAAAGAGAGACTTCATAGCGTGTATTGACTAGGACCGTAAATAATCAATCTAAATGGTCTTCTTCCTAAATCTTCCAATGGCCTAAATCTTCCAATGGTCTCTGGTATGTAAAATCTGCTGGAAAATAAATACATTTCTTGTAGGCTGAAAAAGCAATTTGCTAAAAAATTGTCGAGGTATTCTTACCTCGGTCCAAAATTACGTGTTCTTCATGTAACCTGAAAATGGAACATTATTATAATTGAATTATACCAATTAACTGATAAATATAATAGTAAAATAATGCAAGTAAAAAATAAAGTAAAATAAACAGTGTAAAACAAGACAGTAAAAAATGAAATAATGAAGGAAAAAGGAAATGAATAATCCTGAAGTAATAAAATATTTTTCGAAGTCGAAGAACTCAATTAAAATCTGTAAATGTAAGAGGAAGATAATTTATAATGAAACTCTTCTGTAGTTTGTAATCTCTTACACACATTTGAATTTAATTTGGGGAGAGGGATTTCTTCCTTAAAAAAATTGCAAATTCTTAAAACATTTCCTGCTAATATTAAGAGATCATATTTCTTCTTAACTGATACTTGCGGAAGCGATCATAAAATATATTAAAAAGAACTGTGATAAGAAATTAGGACTATTCAATAAAATGAGGCAATTATAATCCAAGTTTAGCAAAAATTGTGATGGAAAACTTTTCGAAATTGATCTCTCTAAATTTTTCTATGGGGCAATTTACTCAAAATTGAAATGATTAATCGAAAGCAAAAAATCTATCAGGCTGATTACTAAAACAAATATGCGAGGTTTCCATCCATATACTTTCCCCATTTTATTTTCAATTGTAAATGACGTGAATTCATTGAGGAGGTCACTGTAACCACACTTGGTAAAAATATTTTAGCCTTGACTACTTAGAAGATTCAACCTTCAATAAAAATACAATCGGGCCTCGATGTAATGAGCACCTATTTAAAGAATTTCATGATGTGATCAATTTTTCTTTTCTCCCGATTAAAATGAAGGCTAATTCCCCTATTTAACGAATAATAAATCCCGAATAAAGGACCTGTTTCAACAACCAAAAAAAGAGTTTGTTAGTTTGATTTTGAAAAACATTGGATTGCTTTTCAAATGACTACAATATTGATTTTGCTCGGAACAGACGAGTAATAAGTGAATCCTTGCAGATGAACAAAAAGTGTAACCTCTCATGTTGGTAGAGCAGGAAAGTCATTTCTTATTTGTCCCAACTTCACTAAGAAGAAAAGCGAGGTGTATTGGACGCCAGGTTTTACAGAGCATTTAATTTTTGAAACATTGTAAAACCTGACATGAATTATTCGAAATGAAAACGTTTTTCGTTGATTCGAAAGGTTGACATTTTACGACAATGTAACACGAACGTTAGACCATAAAACGTCTGGAAATCTCCATACTGATATTACAATCGTTAAACAAAGAACATAACAAAATTAAAAGTTTCTAAAAATGCAAATGAAAAATGTTTGTAGAAAGCGGGATTTTCAGGCCCACAGGGAGAAAGTAGAGAAAATGGTGACGAAGTCATCTTTCTTTCTTACCTTCAGAAAAAGTCATATGGAAAGCAAAAAAAAAAAAACTCCTGAGCCGATTATGTCATATTTGATAACGAACTGTCTCCCTGTGCAACTAATGAAGTTGCTGATTCATTGGAACCAATAAATAGAGATTCTGATGCAGATGTGAATGCTGATCTCGCATAGATTCTGATGTGAATCCCATTAAAACTGTTACTTTTTGTAATGCTTTACATGGTTCAGAAATTGCGTAAACATGCCTAATGCAGCAGGATATATATGACATAGTATTTTTATCTCTCTATACAATCGGGGGAAAAAAATTTCGTGTCAAAAATCAAGAAAAGCATCAAACATTACTCAGGATATATTTTAAAATTTTAAATTAACTAATGCTTAATTAGTTGCTAAATAAAAAGTGCACACTCTGTAACTACAGATATTTTTGTGTAATTGCTTATGAGGAACTCCATAAAGTAAGTACTACAGAATATTTTATTTTTTTGTTTTGGAAATTACAAACAACCTCCAACTTAACTAATAAAATTTTCGGTCCTGATAGATTTGTTAAATCAGCATCCGATTGCATCACAAATGTCATTCGTATATATCTTTGCTTTCTAAGCTAACGGTTTTTTTTTTTCGATTAACCTCACAGTTTATTAGGGTTGGATTATCTGTATTAACCTGATACTTTGTACCAGGTTCGGAAAAAGATCAAGTGCATACAACTGTTACAAGCTAAGAGTATCAGGTGCTAGGTATCAATACTGGACTTGATTGATACTAATTGAGCCTGCCTTAGTGACATATTAGAATTGTGCCAATTTTTGATTTATCGAAAAAAAATCGATTTTTCGATATCACTTTTTGAAAAATATCGATTTATCGGTATCACGATCATGAATCGTAGTTCATTATGCATCGCTATACAATAAATCGATATTCACAATTTGCGTTTCCGATTTCTTTTTGGTTTCCGGTTAGTGTTTATTTTTGTTGCGTTTCATTGTTTTTCTCTGTCATAGTTAATTTTCTTTAATATTTCTGTTAATACTGTCATATTCTAATATATAAAAATGTTTGTTTAAAGTATATTATTTTGGAATAAACTTTTTTTCCCTTTTCCCTAATGGAATGATATCATCAATAAATTTATATTTAAATATAAAAAAAGAATTATGTATTATTTATTTTCATTTAGATTTACAATTCAAATAAATTTTTTATGCTTTTTTCATTCTAAACATGCGAAATATCTTCCAGAAATAATGGTAAAGCAGTTTTGTAATAATTTTTTATGTCTTTATGAATTAAATTCAAAAATCATGCAAATAATTGAACTCGATGCATCTGTTCAGAAATAGATACTAAAAATTATTTAATTAAAAAACTTATAGCATTTATCTAATTAAGAAATTACGATCCAGTTAAAATATTAAGCACGGTATTAATTATTATTTTATTAAAAATATATTGACATGAATTTCAAATTCAGGGAAAATATGTTTAATTCGAACGTTGCCATCGTTCTCCAAGCATTTTTTTTTGTTTAATTTTTTCTATACAAGTTTTTATAAGTCAAAATTTTGTAATGCATTTCAAGAATTTACTTATGTATACGCATTGTAAAGCAAAAAACTAAATTTCTTGTAAATTTGATTTAAACAAAAGTTTTTTTTTAATTTTTTGATCTAATGATTTTTAAAGTTTGATTTTAATTTACTATAATAATTTTTTAAAACATTTCTAATGTCAAAACTGGCATTTTTTAATGTCAGTATTGTTGTTCTAGGCAGCCGAGGGTACGGAAGTTGCAACTTAATATATAAATATTCTTATTAAATAAGCTTAAAATTAAAATGCAATTTCTTTTAGTAAAGAATACAAAATTATATCTTACCGTAAGAAATATGCACTCTTAACAACTAAATTAAAGCCGAGATATGTAGAGTGATTGCTCCGCGAGAAAAGAAAAAGCTTTGCTCAAAATTAGTATAGTGGATTGCAAATTCTATGTTCCAGATGATGATGTCGTCGATGAACGGAAAGGGGGAGGGGGCAGCAACTTCTGAGCGTAAAGACCGCTGAGCACCCGAGGGCAGATTTGATCGCTGAGCAGAGGGTCTGATTTCTAGCTCATATGAAGATGACACTCACACACTCGCTTGCACAATCTCTTTTTACAATGGGGCTCTTTCACACACTTCACAGATAAGAACAGGGTAAAGAACAACCATGCCCGAACCAGGGTTCGAGCCCGTGAGTCTCAAATCACAGGAAGGCGCGCTGCCCCCAGGCCGGGATGCGGCTATTGTGTACCTATAAACAAAGAGCAACTCGGAATTGAAATGTTCAAGTATGCATTGAAGTTAAAAATTTAGAATAAGTATGAAACTGTATGTGATCCCAAACAATCTAGTGTAAAAAATGCATCAGCCTTTGTAGTCTTTTAGATCTTCCTACAATAATACATTTAAGAGAGATTAGTATCAGCGTTTTTAATGCAAGACAAAATTACAATGCGAAAGCTTAATCATCTTCCATAAAATGCTTTCTACATTTATAATATATGTTATGCACTTGTCCTAACATCGGATTTTCGCACAAATGATAACAACACATGTGAAATTAAACTTTGTGTAAATGCGAATTTATGAATGGGAATCTCTTACCCTACGCCCAATGGAAAAGAAATCAATACCTAAAACGATAAGCAGAAGGCTCTTTAGAAATTACATTTCTTCCAAAACTAGTTCGGTGCTCGACCGGTCTTTGCTAATACATATCGAACTGCCGATGCTGATTTAGTTTTCGGTACATATCGGATTTCCGAAATTTATCGAAATTTCCAATACTTATCAAATTTTCGATATTTATCAAATTTTCTATAATTTCAAGATTTCGATATAATTGAATTTGCATAAATATTGCGAATCAGTCATGGCAATGACTTACGTATATTTTTTTTGGGGGGGGATTTCAAGGCATTGTTTTGTATATTGGGGGAAAATATATGTTGTTCTTTATTTTCTTTTTAATCCGCATAGTCTTCTATAGTATGCGCTTTTATATTTCTAAAAGTATAGAATTTTTTTTGTTTTATATCTTTAAAAAATTATCTTTTTCCAATTTTGTGATATATTTTTATTACAATATTTCATTTTTTTTATTTAAAAAAAAGATTATTTTTGATGGATAAATTTCATTACTCCGATCTATTTCACTTGATGTGATTGAATTATTAGTTGCTCTTTTTCTTAAATTTTCACGCAGTTGAAAGAGTTTTCTTTTCTTTCCCTGTTTTATTTATGTTCTTTTTTTATTTTCAAATATACAGTATTTTGAATTGTTTAAAAATTTCTGCATTCAACTGATTTAAAAAAATAATTAGCTAGAATTTTAATATTCAGAAACATAGCGTTGTACTTGAGTGTTAGTTATTTTTTCACTGAGTTTGTATTAAAGATGATATATAATGGCATATTTTTCTTTTATTTGATCTTGATCAAGACCTTTTTTAAAAATTTTAATGCATTACTCATTCGTCCGTAAATAAATTTATACTCCATAATATTTGTTATTAATGTTTTACTCATTTCAGAATTACTATTTTTCGTCTCTTTTTGAATTTTGAAATAATAAATTGAATGATCAATTTTAATTTTTAAATATATCTGTTGTTAAAATTTTAGTGCATATTTAAATTAAATATGAAGAATGAAAGAAAGTTTTTTTTAAACAAAATCAGTAGTAAAAAAAGTAAAATTTTAAAAATTATTTTATTATTGGGAAACGCTGGCTATACTAGATACCAAATTTAAAGTTTCCTAGGTTTTGTATTTTTAAACGTGGGAAAAAAAAAAGCATTTCACATTAGCAAAGATAAATAAATAAGTATAAAAAATAAAGAAATAAATAAATCAGCAAAAAAAAAAAAATGCATTTCAGAAAATTTAATATATTGCTTTGAATTTTTCTAACTTAAATAGAATGGAAGCAGCCAAGAATAAATTTAGCTAAAAATAAAATTTCCAAGTGGAGAAATATACATACACAATAAAAATTTCGCTGTGATGAAAGAGGTGTAGATATAACGAACTGCTACAAATACAAACTATTCATCGGATATTTTGACCATGCCTTAAGGCAGAATTGAATTTATTTTGATCAGAGATTCTGTGGTTGGTGGAATCAAAGAAGCATGACAGATGTTTTTTTCTTTCATAAAAAAAATGAGTTGCTCTTGAAAAGCAATTCTTTCCAGAAGATAATGCTGCGTTGAACAAACTTATTCTTATACTTAGTCAAGAAGATAATATTTATGTAACATGTCGTTTAATTGCTGCACAGTATTGCCACACAGTAAAAATAAGTCATTTAACAACATCTCTGCAGTCGAATAAGAATAATTGCACTCCAAAATAGAAATGGGAGGAATGGATTTCGAAATATTTTGATATATTGAAATGGAGTGCCAAATCTTATTTTTTTAAATGCAGAATTCTAATCTAATTTAATTCTGAAATAAAAATTATTTTATGCAAATCATACAAAAACAGAAAGTAAAATCTAAAATTCGGAAGCTAATTATAACTGTTGCCTCTTTTTCGCAATTACAGAGTAAAATTCTTGATTGAAAATTTTATTTGAATTATAATATTATTTTTCATCAGGGAAGAAAAAAAAAAAAAAACGAATTATTTTTCTGCAGTAACATTTTAGGAATAAAAAATCACTACAACCACCAAAAGTTTGTATTTTTTTTTCTTCTGATAAATTGACATTTTACTAAAATTCCGAAAAATTCACATCAGTGTGCACATTCTCATCTTTCAAATTATATTTGTGCCAAATTCGGTAACATTAAATAAAACTGTTTGGCCTATAATGAACAAACAGACAAACTCATACTTTTTCGCTGTTAGTGGAGATGATTACAAAATGGATATTAAAAATAGAGGATTATTTCATCTAAAAGCCACCACAAGGACATAAGAAATTTTTTTATAAAATCATTTCGAATATTTTTGAGGAAATTTCGTCAAACTTGGAATGTTTCACTCATTAAAATTTTATCGACTTAAAATCTGCCTAAATAATAAATTTGAGCAGTTTGGAAATGACGATTCATTAAAAAATATGTAACAAATGTGCATTTCATTCATCTCTTCAGGAGTGGGATATGTTTATTGCGGGCCCTTGATGGTGATATTCTTGGAAGGCACTCTAAACTAATCATATATATTGTGGATTTTGAATTGTCAATTATTACATTTTAAAATGTAATTTCAAATACTTTACCGCATTTCAACACTATTTGCATTCTTAATAATTGCCTTTACAATTGATATATTATTTATTTTTATGCTCAGTTTAATTAATTTGATTATATTAATTAAAAGGCTTTGATCGCCGGTTAAACAAAATTAATTCAGAAATCTTTGTTACACAATTACTGTTCGTTCCAGTATTCTGAGACGACCCCTATTCGACGATTCTATCTCACTAAGGGGTGAGTTGGAGTAAGGAAGGATGTGCGCATTTCCGGAATTCACTTTTTTGTTAAATGTAAACATCTCCTCCTCTTATCTTTTCTCTCACCTCTATTTTGTCGAATGAAACCCACCCTAACGCATGCACCAAAGCGCGGTGGGTTTTAGAATCTTTTGACAAACAATATTTAGGTCTATTTCTCTTCTATATCCCATTATACAGTTTCCAGGAGGGATATAAGAATTTCAGTATTAAAAAAATAATAATAAGGAACACTGTTTTGGTATTTATCCTGGATGCCATTTCATCGCCGGTATAAGTTCGCCTTTTCATTAGTACCAAGTACAACAATATAATTAAAATTCAAATTTTTTGATGAGATGGACTGAACCATCTATTACGGAAGGCAGCGACTTTAATATAAAAATTTCTGGAACCAAATCATTCAGAAGATAGAGCTGTATCATCAGCGAAGAATTTGTTTTCAAGAGCAGGCTGACGTTTTTCATGAAAGCAAATCCATAGAACTTCTCAGGTTTCTTTGGTTGATGTTCTGTGTTGTGATTTCTGTGCTGGGCACTTTTATTTTTTATTAAAATGCATTACAAGTTCTTCTCTTTCAATTTATTTTATACAAATTTCAAACATATATTAATTTTCTAAAAAGACTTTTTTTTTTTTTTTTTTTGCTAGAAACCGTATTTTTAGGAGTCACAAATTAAACACAAATTCTATTTACCTAATAATATTTCACATTATTATTTGATTTACGATGAACTATAGAAGTATTTAAAATTCTCAAGCTAAATTGCAAAAAATAAATAAATAAAAAATAAAAAAACTTTTCGGTGCACAAAATACTAATTCTTTCCTTTATTCCCTTCTCTCGATTTTCTTTCTTCATTTCTAAACCCGCGTTTTATCCGCGAATGCAGTACATTCCATACTGCGGCGCCGTTGGCGATGGAATCTCGCCTACATCGCCAAAGGGCAACCCTCGACTCTCATGCGAATGAGGTGTTTTCCAGAATGAATGTACTGGAGAGAGAATACGAGCGATCGAATCGAGCGAAGAGCTTTGTAGGTGAACCGCCAATCCTGAATACTCAAATCGCCGGTAAACAGTAAAATAACATACGAGTGTTGAATGTAGAGTAGAATTTCACAGGAGAGCTGGACCGCTACCTGATATTTTTTCACTGTGATCCATGCGACATACTGTGATCGAACAAAAATTAGTTTTGATAATACGCAAGGCACAGTCATGATTTGAATAGTTATGAGAACCGTGTGTCCAGTGGATCCCCCGGTCGGGTCCCGTTGATAGCGTACGCCAATGCTGTCGGATTACTGCGTGTATGGGTGGTACGGCGTCGTGCACGATGCCAACTCCTTCCAGGACAGCCTGTCCGAATGGATGAAGGATAAGCCTCTCAGCATTCTCCAGCTGGACCCAGCTGATCGAGCCGTGCTCCGAATTGCGGGTGAGTCATTCCCATTGAATAATTGATCGCTCCCGAATCGGATGCCACGCGTAGTTTCTTTTCTAAAAATAGTTTCCATATTTTCATTCAGCTTCTTCGTTTCGCATGTGAGTGAGGAGTTTTGTTTGAATGTAATGCATGATAACATGTATTAAAAACTATCGTCTGTTTACAGTATATTAAAACGATTAATTACATTTATGTTTTAGAAAATAGTTGTAGTTCATATTATACAATTTACCAATATAATAAGTTATGAAAAATAAAAGAGAAATTTATTTTCTTTTATCTTTTGTACCTTAAAACTTTCTCATGAGTATTATCCCACGTAGTTATGTCTCAAAATCTGATTTGTTCAGTATTATTTCTCTTTGTTCTAAAATCACACTCAGTGTAAAGAAGTCTCTGCTTTTCGTGTTTGTGTAAATAATAAAAGACTGAAAGGTTTCGAAACTGATTTTTATTATTATTTATTTATTAGAAAGTTCTACGAGCTTCTTTTCAATGTTTTGAAATGGAAAGTAAATGAAAGCGAGAAAATCTATTTAAGCAGAATGTTCCATTTGCAGCATTGAAGTTATTTTAAAAATAATTGAACATTTTCAATTTTTAAATTAATTTCCGAGTATATTTTGATTATTTTTAGGTAATTACTGAAAACTTAACTGGGAAGAAACTAAAATGTATTTTTGCCTTTATAAAAGAAAATAAACCAACTCCTTTTATTTATTTCTTTATATTCTATAAAATGAGTGGTTTCAAAAAGGCACGCCAGTAACTTGAAGTCTGAAAGTAATTTTTTAATAGATTATTAAAATAAATAAACGAATATCCTTTGAGTAAACATTTTATTATTATCGATTTTCATCGAAAAAAAAAGTAACGAGTTTGAATATATCGAAAAAAAAAAAAAAAAAAAAGTCCAGGGAAAGAAATTTTGTGTTTCATTATTTGAATGCACAGTTAAAGCCCATTAAAGTATATTGCCGAGTATTCAAATATTTGGCACAATGTAATTATTATATTATAAATTTTGGTGTTACTTGGAGAATGAGAAGTTTCAACTTTCTTTGAATTTGAGTGCATGCAAAACCTATAACTGTTGCAAGCATCAAATGTTAAATATTAATTCATGCCATTTTTTAAAAATATAAGCGAGATATATCGTCATTCCATTTTAGACTATTTAATGTATTTTGAAATAAGTTGTAAAAATAAAAAGTCCTCATTTGATTTAAGTGTCTGAAGGTTATTCCTTTCATTTCCTTCAAAAGTGTCTCTTTGCACTCATTCAATTGTTTGATTGCTTGAGCATACGAGAGACGAAATTAGACTAAAACATTAAAATTAAAATGACTGCAGAAAATCTTAGATGGTCAGCTTTCAATGCCAATTTTTTTTTTTTTTAATGTTTTGTTGTAATATTTTTGTTTTTTTCTAATGGCACTTGCGATGGACAAGCTCGCTGACTAAGTCAGCGATTTTAAGCCAAGGGAGCGTCTCTTGTTTTTAGTAGCGCCAACTGGGGCCAAGAGTACGTCTTAGCTACTCACGCATCACATTCGCTTGCACAACCCCTTTTTACAGGGGGTACATTCACACATCTCACAGATAGAACAGATGAATGACAACCATGCCCGAACCGGGACTCGAACGCAGCACGGATAAATCACGGGGAAGACGCGCTACCCTTATTCCAGGACGCCGGTAATATTTTTGTGACGCACATGATTCTCGAACTTGCACATTCGCTTAATGAATTTAATTGTCCTCCTTGTGGGAACTTTCTGAGAAAATTGTATCATTAAAAACTTATCAGTTATGTACTGACAAATATGAATGCTCCAAATACAGAACTTTCCGTTTAAAGTTTTTAATCAAGTATTAATTTATGTATCCAAATTTCAAAATTCTGCCCAATTCTAATTTTGCTACTTTTTAAGCTTTCGAAAGTTTCGAGGAGATAAATACATGTGATATCTGAGAACTTTATTCATTTATTTCGTATTTAATTTCTTTAGAATTTTTAAAATTTTCTTAATTGACCCATCTTTTAATAAATAACTCAATACGCCCATCTAAATTTCAATCAAATGCGGATTTAATAAGAAAGAAGGGAAACCGAGTTTAATCAAAAACATTTTCTATTATCTGCCATTTCATAATCCACACCCTGAAGTCAGGTTGTCTGAGATCGCACAAAACGGTATTTCGTATAAATATACGTATTTGCCGTACCTCTTTAAAGTTTCAGTTTGTAGCAAACTAAATACGATTAGTAAAAGCAGGAATATCATTTTATTTTTAAAAAAAATTAAAGCGCGTCTCTTTTCCAAGTATCCGCTTGGAAAACGTTCCAAAAATGTTATATTTTTCTTCGTTACTTGAAGTAGCTACTTTTACTTTTTGCTACTAGGGCGAATAACAGTTTATTTATTGCCTTGGCATTTCTGTTAGTCCCCCATTTTTGACCATCGACCGATCGCTTTTGCCCAGATTCTGCCAGAAGGAAGAACTGTATTAGTCAGACTGAATCAGATCGGGATAAATTGGTTTCCTAGAGGACTAGAAACTATCTCCCGTCATTTTATTACTTATTAAGAAAGCCTTCATCAGTCAGTCTCGTTGCCAATGCATTGAGTTGCTAAAGCACATATCGTTATGCCGGTTTTCTAATATTGAGACTGTTGGCAGAAAAGGGAACCTTCCTTTCTCCGACTCATGTTCCACGCCTTACTTACTTATATGCCATGACTTCCTTTAACTCGCTCGAGCACTGGCGCATTACATACGCTTGTAGACTCTCTATACAAAGCAACACTATGAGAAAAGCAGTTTATATGGGCTTATGGACATATTGTAAAATGTGTAGGAACATTAAATTTTCTGATTATATATGTGAAAATAATAAAGATGCAAGATCAGATTTTCTTGAAACTTTCTGTTTTTGGTGCTAATTCTAATGTGTGAAGTGGATATATCATCTATTTTGAAAAATGTTTGTACTTTTTTTTTAATCAAAAGGTAAAAATATTATGAATTTGTTCTTTAAACAGAAGCAAAAAAGAAGCATATTTTAATTTATCTTTATCGTCTGAAAAGCAAGTTTGTCTGGCCACCTGTATTCGAGCACATTTGAAAATGGAAGGAAGATACTGTTTAGTTTCTAAAGCGTATTTTGAATTATAAACGAGTTATTTCGAATTATATAAGTGAATAACTGAGCTGAGATCTGAAAATGTACTCATTTTTTAACGTCTCTCAAAAACAGTAATTGTTTCAGACTTATTTGAAATCTCTTTGCTTGATTTTGTTAAAGCATGATTGTTTCATTTGAGTTCTACCTGATCAGTGCCCAAGATAGTAGAAGTCGCAGAGCCTTCCGGCCTGATACACACGGCGTATAGGTTAGAAATTGGCTTCTAGTTATTTTAGTCGGCACTGTCGGAAAAGAATTTTTTAAAATATTAGCCATGGCACTAATTGGAAAGGATAGTAGTTACAGTAGAGAGTTGGCGGAAAATTTAACTCTATCTTTTCCTTCACATTTCTTCAAAATTAAGGTAAAAAAAAAACCGATTTGGTTTCATACATTATAATAAGATGTGCAGAATAATCGAATTAAGTTGAATTGATTTTTATTGATAGGAATTAATGCTTATTTATCTTCTGATTTTTGCAGCTTTTGGATGTGGCAAAAAAAATTTTTTCAGGAGTTTCATGTATTGGTCATGAAGTTTTTGTTATATTTTAGAGGTGTTTCATGGGGTGCAGTGTGTTTAAAAAGGGGGGTGTCAGAGATTTGGGAAACAAATTCCTAACAAATGTTTGGACTCGGTTTAATAATTGAAGTTTCGATTGAAATATATCTTAGCCAATCGTAAAAAACATTTAAATAATTAAAACCCTTAAAATTTCGTCGTCTTTTATTTTCTATTTATTCTTTTCATGAGGTTCTAAAATTTGAAGTTTAACAAATTATTGAACATATGAAAAATAAACAGCATTTAAATTTATATAATTGCACAGTTGTATTATATACAGGGTTGCTACAGCACCGAGAGAACTAGAAAACTACAAGGAATTTAAAAATCATCCAAAAACAGGGAAAATGCAGAGAATGTTGAGTTCCTTAGTTCCTTCTTTTTTATCTATAAAATTCCAATCTACGAATATTGCAAGAATTAAAGATCATAAGCACAGCACCAAAAACGAAACCTGTGTCATCGCGGAAACTCACCCCCTTTTCTACTCACTGCCCTTTTTTTTATGTATAGATCAGTCTAATTTCGATTTCAGCAACAATTTTTTTCTTTCCATAAGATTCGCGGAGTGCAGATAATGAGGAACGAGACTGCTAAACTGCGTGAAAGTAGCATTCAATTTGTGGGTCGCAATGATGTTTAGTTGTTCACACATGAGTTGATTGAAGGGTTTATTCTTTCAGAAATTGGGACCTTATTCGAAGTAGCGGTTTTTTAAATAATGGGCTGTTCAAAATTTCTGCGCATTTAATACAGATTGGGTGGATAAAAATATGAATCCTGACTTAGTTGAATGGGTTAGAGAAGTACCACAAAATTCGTTTATTGCGTACTGCTCCCTTTGTGAGAAGATAATAAACTTAAGTAATATGGGAAAACAGGCACTTATTAGTCATGCCAAAAGAAGAAAACATACAAAATTGCGTGCCTATTCAAAACAGGCATAATTGATAAAAGGAATACAGGAGGAGATGATATGCCAAGTCAGAAAACGTCAAATTTGATTCCTGAAAATAAGCCGATTTCGAACTTTTTAGTTCAAGAACAAACATTTAAAGCTGAACTTTTATGGGCATTAAAACTTATTACATCACATTCGTCCTTTAAAGCATTCACATTCACTGATATATCAGAACTATTTTCATTAATAGCCAAAAAATATACTTTAGGTCGTACCTTATTTATTACTTATTAACTCCGTTTTCTTAACAATCTCATGAAATTTTGACAAGGTTTGAATCACATTTCATAAAAATACCAAATGGATCTTATGTAAAATATTGCTGTGAATCAACCAACAGAGTATATTGGAATTCGATATTTTTAAGGCATACCACTGCCTTATGTTTGAGAATCTTAAAGAAGTTATATCAAATTTGGTCACATAGTTTACTTTTACAAATAAATAGAAATTGAAAATTTTAAAAATCTTTGTCAAAAAAGTATTTCAGTGTGAAAATGACTGTAAAATTTTAGATCTAGATACCTGTGGACTACGCATAATCCATTGAGCACTTCAATATGAACATAAATCTATTGAATGAAAAATGGATGTTATTCTAAGTGCAATATGTAGAATATTTAAAGATAGTCCAGTTAGACGCGCTGATTTCCTGGAAGTTGCTGGTTTTTCTGAATTTTCATTGAAGTCTTATTCTTTTCACTGGATGGGAAATGTTACTAAAGTAGAAAGTACTCTAAAAGTTTTGGTCAACATAAAGAAATGCATAGATTTTAATTTAAAAAAAAAACTTTTCCTGGATCTGCCACGAGTAATAAAGTATAAATGCTTGTTAGGATAAATTGATTCTGACTAATTAGCTTCTCTTATATTGCTAGTATTCCACAGTTATTTCTTAAAAAAATTTCTAACACCTAAACCAATAGTGCCTTTTTTATATGAACATCTGTTCATGCGCGTTCAACAGTTAATGAAAAATATTGTCAAAAGAAGCATCATCGAAGAAGCAAAAACGTTAGACATTTTTGATAGAGTTTTATGATCCTAAAAACTTGAGAAAAAAAATATTGCTATTGGAATAATGACTACAAATTGCTGGATTACTAGTGGAATTACTGAGACTGAAAAAAAAAAACAGGCTTTTTAGCAGTCTTATATTTGTGAAAAATATTATAAAATATTTAAACGCATGTCCAAAACTTTTTCTGCTTTAAAAACTGCATCTCGTTTAAATCCATTTTTATTGAAGAATCTTTCTTTTTCCACTCATTAAAACTATGATGTATAACGGAATAACAAAACATTAGCTTTGCTATTCCATTATAATTAGCACGTGAGTTCTGTTTGCATGTAGGAAATATAGGGAATTTTCTAGATAGGGAAAAATCTAGAAAAAAGGGTTTTATTCTCCTAGATTTAAGTGGCAACCCTGGTATATCATTTGTATTTCTTAAATTTTGCATAAATGTTGAGTAATGGAGTAATGAATTTTATTATGATATTAATAAATGAATTTTATAATACTATTGAATGAATTGTATTAAATTATTATAGATAATTGCTTAATGTTGAAAAAACCTATCACAAAATAATTCGAGTAACTTTTTCCTGCTATCTCATGAGACACACAGCTTTCATAACAGAATAAAAAAAATTATAAGCGAAACTCGTTTTTGTTCATAACATAAATCTGCATTTAAAAAAAAAAGAGTTAAATTCTTACTAATATTCTTTTGCCATTCCGCTGTTTATTGTTAATTCTGTTTATTTCATGAGTGATGATTGATTTTATTCATATGTGATGTTTAGAAGTTTTCATTAACCTTAAAGAAATGTTTTCCGATGACAATTTATACAAATGTTAGAAAATCAGCCGTTTTCCCAAGTTTTGAGTTAAGCAATATTCTCATGAAAGTGCAATCTTTTTATATGCATTAGATTACCGAATTCTATTATGCAGAACGTTATAATTTTTTTTTCTTTGAGAAGAATCTGCTGTTTTGAAACGACTTCCTTCTTTTTTTTTTAATTTAAACTTTTTGAATCAAAAATCAGGTTTGTTTTCCACATTGTCTATCTTTGCGGAAAGATACGAGTCTAAAATCCAGCGCAAAACATAAAGATGCGTGGACTTTGTCACGTTCATTCTAATCAAACTGAAAGTCGATAACGCTATTATTGCGATTCATTCATGTTTTCCACCTTTGTTATCTGCAAAAATGACTATGATATTCTATCTTTCTTTCGTTCTTTTTTTTTTTTCAATTATATTTTTCGATATGAAATTTTGTTATTTTAGCAGTTTATTTATTAATTTTTTTTTTTAGCTTGTGCATTTTTTTTTATTAAATTTCACTTTAAATAAAAAGAAAATTAGAATATTTTTTTTCTTTAATTTTTTCCCAATTTCATAATATTACTTTGAAGAATGCATTGATAATCGAAGTTGCTGTTTGGCTCTTTATCAACCATTTTTTTACGTATTATTGATGCATGTGAAAAATTTGTAAACACGTCTCTAACTGTTCATTCTATATAAACATTGAAATGAATTTAAAATTATAATTGAAAAGATTCTAAATATATTTTTTTGGAAGCTACTTAAAAAAAGAGATTTCATCAAATATCACAAATATTGAAAAATCCAAAAGGTTTCTTTAGTCAATTAAATTAAGTTCTATTATTTTTAATAGATTGTATGTTCATAAGATTGATATTGAAATTTCGCTCAATATTGAAATGGAGGTTCCTTATTTTTATTATCGGCATGGTTTATTAACATTTTGATTTAGATTGAAGCTACCGGAGAGAAACCGTCATTTCAACATATGAGAGGGTTGTGCCCAGCAACATTTTAGCCGAAATAAATCCTACACGGGAATCTGTTGCTTACTGATGAAAACTACAATATCCTATACATTATTTTTTTTCTAACGTCACTGGGTGGCAACATATGTCAAAAGTTTCGTTTTTGCCTTCGATGTTTATAGAACTTTGTGAGCGGGAAGAAAGTGTCAGACAGCAAAAGTTTCGAATATGAAAGAAAATGAATGCCGACAGTCATTCAGATGATTCTTATATAAATGAATATTTGGATAAGGATTATCAACTTATAGCGGGAAAAAAATGTTTCGTCTACTAAATTTAAGATGGAAGTGAATGTGGCTTGGTATTATTTTCGCTCAAAATATTTTCATTCATCAATCCTATTAAAGTGATAATTATTTTTATTTCATATATATTATGATTATAAGACATTTTATGCATATGCATTTGGTGTATTGTTTTTATTATTCATAAAACTGTTTTATTTTCGGTACTAGTTACTTTTAACCATTTAGAAATGCCGAAATACGTTTTTGTGGCTTCGCTTTATTTTGAATAAAATCAATGTACTTTCTACATCATTCCACAATCATTTCTGCCTTTGCTCTATAATATTTTATAATTTGTCATTTCATATTTTCACTACAATTTCCACAGAAAATGATTATTTATCAAGGATTTTCAAATTTTTTATTAGTATTATTATTATAGACTTTTAAAATATGTAAAGTTCATAGTGAAGTGCTAAAAATACATGCAGTTATTTTTAACATAACAGTACAATGTATTATTTCATTATAATTTTCATTTTTCTAAAGAATGATTCAATGCTAAATGATAGGAATTTTAGGAATATATAATAGGGTAGAAAGGAAATGCAATTGTTTTTAAGCTACAGAAAAATACAATGCTCCAAACAAAATTTCGAAAAATAAAATTAAAAATGTTTTAAAAATTCTTAATTACATTGCACCAGTCGACCCTAATTATTACAAATACTTAGATGTTGATTCTGAAGAAACAGAAAAAATGAAGGAAATGTCATAAACTAAAACTTAATATTTCTGACTTGTGTTACTTTTAAGTATTTTATTTTTCCTTAGTTAAAGTATTATTATTTTCTTTACTTAATAATTCTTTATTGTAATAAATGATGTATTTTCATAACTGCCACTATTATATTTTGACTGCAGAAAATAATAAAACTATCTAGTAAACTTTGAAAGTCATAATGGGTAGCATAACTTCTCGAATTTCACGCCTGAAAGTCTCTCTAACAAGGGATCAAAATAGTGCCAAGCACGCAATTTTCAAGGTTTGCTGATGATGACAGCTAATTTACAAAGGAAGTAATAATAATAATATCAGTATAGAAATGCCATATTGTTATCCAGAACAGTTCAAATATTACAAAAAAAAAAAAAAAAAAAAAAAAAAAAAAAACCTGCAAAAAAAAAAAAAAAAACTTTATGACACATATATATATTTTGATTTCAATATTTGATCTAATTTTCGCATCTATATATCTCAGAAGCTTAGAAATGTGACTTGGCATTCTTTCGCCGCGACCCCCCCACGTGATTGAATCTCGCTCATTAAATTTCGGTTGGCACGAAAAGTGGCGAGAAGCTTTCGCGGGGAATGAAGTCTTCTCATAAGCGTTTAACTAAACGCTTTCTTTAACTAAAGAAATTCTTTTCTTTTTTAGAGCAATGACGATTGCAGAATTTTCCTTGTAGCCTCACTTCCGAATTTCCGTGCCTTAACAACATGAGAGGGATCTTTGATTCAGTCTTTGTCATTAGGTCTCGAACCCTCAGTGATCTGATCTTAACCATTAGATGACCCCGCTTAAAACACTATAGGTTTCTTCAAAAGGGAATTAAAATTTTAAGGGAATTAATTCACTTTTCTCCAAAAATTCACTTTTTAAGATTCTTTTTATTTTTTTTTATTTTCTTATCATGTTACACTAGATTCATGTAAAACATGTTTCAGAAAACCGTTTTTTAATTACATTAAAACCTTAATGTTCGTTCTACTCAGAAAATAAAGAATTATGGGAACTTTGTTTAAAATACTATAAAATAATTAACTGCTCAAGCTCAAGTCCATTATTATATTGATAATATCAGTGAACGTTAATAAGAAAAAAAAATTTGAAACTAAAAAGTCCACTATTTAAATAATTGAACAAAACTTAAATGTAATTACAGCATTTTTATTTCAATAATCTTTCTTAATAAAAATATATTTATATAACCATATAAATATATATTTTCTTTCCAGTATTTTTATTATCGAATATATAACTCGCAGTTCTCTTTACTAGAAGTATGTTTATGAATTTCTTATAAAAGATAAAAATTAAATTGGATACATTTCTTTCTCAGATGTTTCTTGGATTTTTGTTTCTTTTACGTAATGCTATAATGATAGAAATGATCAAATGGCAACGTTGAATTCTTTTAATAAAAATCCTTAGTTTTGATTGTTTTGTCGCCTGATTTTCGATTCTAATTAAAACTGTTATTAAAAAAAACAATTATTTAAAAAAGCACTCCTCCTTTCATTTGAATTTTACGTAATTTTGCTTACTTTGTTTTATGTTTGTAAAGACGGAACTTAATAATCAATTGTTAACTAAATTTTTGAAAGTCCGTACAGTTATGTATTCATGATGACAGTCCAGTGTTTTAATATTTTCAGAATTTCATTATCAGATAAATGATGAATTTTTATTTTTGATTGAAATCAAAAAGCATAATCTCGTAGAGAATTTCGGAAAAAAATATTTATAAGATTCCGGGTTAAGTAAGATGCATAAAAAGATTAAAAGATTTTACTATTAAATGATATATGATTATATTAAATGATATGAAAGATAATAAAGAAATAGTGAAAATAAAAAAAAAAGGTTTATGAAAAGCACGTTTTTATCAGGGTACGAAAATGGAGGAATTTTTGTATAACAAAATCTGAATATCTACGTGAGAGTCATAAAAGCGTAAGTTGCTGAAACAATGCTATAAAATCAACCCAGTTCTTCTTCCACTAAATCTTTAATGAATGGCATTAAAGCTGAATTATTTAAACTATTTCATTCAAAATTTCAAGTGTTTTTTTTCCCTCTCCTTTTTGAGCTCCAAATTTTTATTTCAAAGAAACCTGCATTTCAGAACATTAATGAAGGCATATTTTTAAAGGTGTTTTTTCTTTTAAATATTTAATTGCACATCAGACACTCAAAAAAAAAAATAAATAAATAAAATAAACCGCTAAAGATGAGGTTTTTTTTATATATAAAAAAGATATAATTTTTTAGAACCTAAGCGACTATTTTTTCACTGTTTGTCTGGTGACATTCTGTTGTTAGCTTGTTTCTCTATTATCGCTTCTTAGTAATCAGCCTGTGAACAGCGAATCCTCTTCCCCAACAGTGATAGGCAGGAGAGGCACTCACCGATATTGGTGAAGTGCTTGACAGGTGAACAGCTTTGAGAGATAGATTGTTCGAAATTTCAAGGTCACTGCAGATCTGTCAATGCAATACAAACAAAACTGAATCAATACGATGCGAGTTAAAAATAATAATAATAAAAAAACAAGGAATCAAAGTTTGATGGCTTTCACTTTGAATCAAAAATAAATGTGTGTCATTCCTGTTTTCATGTTGCCGAATTGGATCAGGTTGGCTTAGAGCGATAATAAAATATATTAAACAGAGCTTTTGTCTGAGGCAACAAAATTGGAATTTTTTTTATTTTAATTCTCAAAAACGATTTTTTTTTTAAATTTTAGGCGAGTTTAATTGATTTTAGTGACGATCCGGTGGAATTATACAAATTATCAGTTTGAATAAAACGCGATATTATTTTTTTCTTTAAAAGAAAATTGTTAGCGTTTTAATAAGATTGCTTAAGATTTTAATTTGCAAAATCGTTTTTAATTATTTGCTGACTTATAGATTATTCGGAAAGAAATAAAAGAAGGAAATTATATACTTAGCTGACTATTTTTCTCATGTACTTAGCAAAATAGTTTTGAACGCATTCAGTTTTTTTTATTTTTCACTTTTAAACTGGAACATTTGAAAGTGCAGACATTCTTTATTGGTGCCGGAAATTATAAATAAACAGCTTAGTGATTGTTTATTTTCTCTTATTATAGTTTTATTTTTGAGGGGACCATCATCTTAAAAGATGTTAAACAAAATTTTGTGAATATTTTTTCCAAGATAAGAAATTTTTAGATTTCATGATCATTTTTCTCCATGTGCCTCTTATTCAACATATGCTTTATTTATAGCAACGTATATGATAGTAAAGTCCATAGTCCTCTGGCGACTAATGAACATACGTTATAAATATTTTTAGTAAAAATATAACCAACAACGGGCATTTGTTATCCTTTGATGTGTCGATAAGGCAAAACGAGGTTTTTCAGATATAAAGGAGCAGTATTCAATCCTACCTCTCTCTCTCTCTCTCTTTTATTTAGCAATATGCTGTCGACTCGAACTGCCCTTTTATGTCCAAATTATTTCCGTTAAAATGAGGGAGACGACTTGGACATATAAAAGGAAAGCTGATATTGGAATGTGAGAACCGGAATCGAAGAAAAATATAATCTAATATTGAGAAAGTTTAGTTTTAAAAATTTGATTTGTTTAATGTTGGGGCGTCTTTACGGAGGCTATTTTAAATTCAGAGTTTACTGAGGGGCTGGATCCAGTGGTGTTATTTTAAACAATTGACTTCTTCCAAATAAGCAAATGAAAGAAAGCGAAGATGATGATTCAGTTCATTTTTGTTCATTTGTACCAAGATTATCCCCCCCCCCCCCATTTGGGCAAGAGAAAGTTTTAATTTTTAAACAAAAAAAGTTTTGTAAAAATTTATTAAAAATAAAAAGTTCTTTCCATATTGTTATAAACATTTATTTATTACAAATGCACAGAAGATTGTCTGTGACGCCATCTCTCCTCTTCCAATATGTCAGAGACACAAGGAAGCATGCAAAGTCGTAGTAAATTTAATGTTATCCAGGGTGCACCGCTTCGAAGCCTGTTACATTACACTCCTTATAAACATTATTAATGAAAATAAAATGTAATTTTTTGTCAAGAAGTTCCAAACATCAGTGTCGATTCTATAAACCAAAAGATGCTGGATCCCCGTTTTGTTCCACTTTTCTCTACAGGTACATTTAAATATCTTAGATCAAGTGAAATTTCGATTTCAAGGCAAAATGACGAGAAGAAAACTTTGACTGTGTAGGTATTTCTCGAACGGGTCTTGCCATCCCACAGTTACGACTTTGCCTGGTCAAACCAGAATGGACCGATTTGGTTCGATGATACTGCATTGAACAAAGAATATCTTGAATACTTCATATCAATTTTCATATTCATATTTTCCTTCCACCTGTGATTCACAATGATGCCTAAAATTTTTATTTAATCAGCACGCCTAAACCGTGCATAATTGTTGCAGTTTTGGCTCTTTGTTCTTATGCTAATGCATTATAAGTAGAATCCCGTTAAAGGGTGAAAGGACACTGCCCCAAACCGGAGTTCATTCCTTTCCTTAACTTAAAAATCATATTATTATTTTGCCTCGTATTGATACATTATCCAGGCTCTCATTGTGATTCATGCTACTCAATAGTTTTGGCGTTTTAAGTTTTAAAACTCTGGTCTATTTTGGTGAAACGTTGTTTTTCCCTTTCCTGATGAAATGATTTCCACGAAACGAGAGTGAAAAACTTAATTGGCGAATAGTAAGGCTGCAGATAAGTTAAACAAAGAATATTTTTATGAATTAGGCTATGTGTCCATCTAGACGAGCTTTTATCCCTTTAACAATATCTCGGTATGATTGTTACAACGAACGAAAGTTGTAGCAGGAAATCTCATGCATATTGGCAGAAAGCTTCAGAAATAAAATAAAAATTATTATTTGTAGTACAATTTATTTGTAAACATACTGTTACATTAAAAGTTCTATTTCCTGTTTTGAAACAAACAGTAATCTACGTTCACACCTCAGCTTATTAACCTTTGTTACAATTCAGCATATAAAAATATGAGATTTTTACGATTTCATAACTAATTTTTATTCATACTTAACGTTTTTCGCACGCCGATTAATCAGTCAAATTAAAAATTTAAAAAAAACAAAACAGTATCAGTTGTTAGACACTAAAACAGAAGTTTTTACATCGAATTTTTTTTTAGGCATCATTAAACCACTACATTAAAGCTAGTAGAAACAGTATCTAAAGATAAAAATTAAAATAAGAGGGAAATTTAAAAAAAAAATAGTGATAAAGTAGTTTTCAGCAAATCTTTAGTAGAGAGATCGTAAAATCAGTCTTAACGTTACCTAGGTGAGAAGTACCTATGTATTTCATTATTTCGAAATTGCCTGAGCTAATTTATTTAAAATTAATAATAACTGAAGAAAAAATTACAGAGAAACGAAATTCATTAAAAAGATAAAGTCGTAAATTTAAAATAGCTTATTTTTTTAAAAATAGCTTATTATAAATATTTTTTCTGGTGTAACTTCTTCCGAAGTTACTATTTAAACCCGCGGGAATGGTTTCTCCGGAACTTTAACGCAAACTTTTTAATAAATGTACTCGTGTGTTAATAACCGATACTACTGAGGAAAAATAGTTACAAAAATATCTATTAGAGCACCACTGTTGGCGATTAATCACTAGGATTCGATTAATATGTAAATACCAGAAAAACGGATGTGTATTATAGGTCCTTTTTTTTCGATTATTATTTGACATAAAACTATAACTGTAATCACAAAATCACATACCAAATTTTTTATAAGTCCTTGCGTTTTTATGTTATCGCGTTTATGGTCAGGTGGTTGACTCCTTCACAGATTTGTTTCTAAATTTGATATATATTGTCACGTAGGTTCTTTAGTATGGAACTCAATGACACACACAAGAAGTAGAGCTAAACCAATTTATTAACTCAACTCAGAACTGAGAACACAGTGACTGACAGATCTTCTGCTTTTATACTAGCAGGGAAAGTTCCAGAATACTTTTCTGGGCACAGTAAGAAAAGTCCAGATCACTTGTCTGGTAAACTAAAGAAATGTCCAGAATCTTCTGGAACATGAAATAAAGGAAAACATAATATCAATGAATTAAATATTTACACAGACAGCGAATCGCATTGTCTCTAGCGGGATTCAAACTTACGATCTCTTGACTAAGAGACCACTGCTATGTCCATACGGCCATGGAGAGTCGAGTGCCTCTTTTCAATGCGGCAATATATCTACATTTCAAATATTAAATTTGTGTATAAAATTTTATCCATCTTGTTCTTTCGTGTTAATTTGTATTCGGGCAGACAGATTTCCTCTGTATAGATTTCGTTCAAAATTTGATTAAAAATTAACAAATTTATAAGAAGAGACCACGTACCAAATTTTGATTGAAATATAAAATTTGGTTGAATTTGCTCCAGTTTACGAGGAGAGGGGAGCCGCAGTGACTTCCATTTATATTAAGATGAACTCTTCATCTTCATTGCATATTAAACCTTTATAATTATTTATGTAGCTGTAATAAGAAATTATTATTTTTAATTACAAAGGCAAGTTAATTAAATTTTTATAAACATTTTCGGTCAACTGATGCTGCATTAAACCGGGGCGAGGGGTTTTTCCGAAACTTTCTTCCATACTCTTTAATTTAAACGCACCTGTGCAGTATTAACTGTATGTCATTGATGAACTATAATTGCGAAAAAAAAACCTATTAGCATGCGATCTTTGGAGATTAGTTGCTGGAATGCAATTTATACATAAGCACAAGAAGAAAAAAATGTATTTTTAGTTGTCTTTTTTCAGACCGATTGAATTCAAAATTTGAAACAGAATTACTATTGTAAACACAAAATCGCATACCAAATTTCAAATAATGAAATCTTTCCCTTTTTGTGTTATCGTCTTTACATGCTTGTCAAAATACTGGCCAACAGACGGTCAATCCCTTCGAGGATTTGATTCATAGTTGCATTTTAGATGTTAAATTTATGCATCCAATTTCACCCGTGTCATTTTCTTCTTTTTGTAGTTGTCATGTTAACTTTTATTCGGGTATCCGGTCGGACAGACCTCCTCCCAACAAATTTCATTCACCATTTTGTAGAAATCTACAACATTAATGTTATATCCATATACCTAATTTTATCGTGTTCACGGAAAGACAGGCAGACATAATTCCAAAATGTGTTTTTCCGATCCGAGGAGGTCCGAAATGCGGAGATCACGATCCTGTGAAAGGCATTTCTTCCCTCTAAAATGACGAATTCTGAGTGTACGTCGCAAGGTGGGAGTGAAATTCGATCCATTTTTAATAATTGTTTTCTGTGAATCGCGGAATGAAAATGAAATCTTAACTGGTGTTCAAAGGATTTCTATTTTCAAGGAAACTATGCAAAAAGGGGCGTGGACAGTCCTTGATCTGAGAAATAAAAGCGTGATCGTCATACCACTTCATTCGAGACATTCAGAATCGCTCTAGCGTCTCTCGTTCCGAGAAATATGCTCAGCACGAGAAAAAGAGGATAATCTTTTAATTTTTTTATATCGTGATTTCAAACTTCCTCCTCAATCGAGGATCTTCATTGAGGAAACGATGACAGCCACCCACATTTCATTAACAAAAGGCGATGGCGATCCCATTTTCGGCACTTAAGCGCGATTTAATCGATCGTGGGACTGATGTCATCTTCGCACAATGGCCGATCTTAAGTGATGAAGACTTTCCGGAAATTGAAGTCATCCGTACTTCAAAGGATGGATGGTCTCATCTGGATATTATTCGTATTCTGCTTTCTTTATAGCAGACATGCTGATTGCTTAACACTAGAATAATCATTACTATAGAATGACGACCCCTTAACATTGGATAATATAATGATAATTGCTTTATAATAGTCATTTCTTAATATCAGAATATCCAAAATCAGCATGATTGATATATGCGGCATATGCAATACCGGGATATTTGGCCTCTCTGAATATATGCGACAAAAACATATGAGATGCTGAGAATTTACTTTTTCTTATGGGAGGTCTGATTGAGGTGTCAATTTAATTTTTTTACTCTTTTCCATTTAATTTGCTCCAGACGCCCATTAGAATTTAATTCCTTTCGCTATTGGATCTTTCTTATTATCCTTTAGAGATTATTATCTATCATGTGCGATGGACAAATTTATTGCTTTTGCAAATAAGTTCATCTCTAAAGGGATTTATTAGTTTTTTTTCTTCCCGTAAAAGGACTTCCCTTTGAAATTGCCGTCCAGAGAAGCCGGCCGGTCGTGCTCGGTAATAATCCACAGATGAATACAAAAATATTTTTATTATACTTCAGACAGTTACCGAAATATTTTTTTTTTTATAATTTGTTGTATTCACATTACTATTACATATTATATTCATTTTGAACTTATATATTGAATTTGTGAGTGATGCTGAAATTTTAATGATTACTAAGTGAAAATTGACAATTAATGCATACGCCCCATGAAAAAACTGCTCATTGATTTATAATTATAGTTTTTTCTGTGCTTTCAATGCAAATGGTTAATTAAAAAATGAACGTAGCTTAAATTTTGATTCTCAATTTATTCTTCTAATTGGATGACACATTCTATCGGAACAAATGCTGTTACAAGATAAAGATATAAAGAGCATCCAAGAGATTTTTGTTTTTTTTTTAAAATCAGTTGTTACTTTGACTTTATTGCAATTTTATTAATTAAAGTTTTGACAATCGATGTACGAATCACACATGTCAAATATTTAGATATTTCTAAACAATTCGAAGAAAAGAGAATTTTAAATTCACATTCTTCTTTAGATTAAAGTTTGGGAATTTATTTCCGAAGTTCCTTATTAATTCTTCGTTTAGTCTTTCACGATGGATGCCGTGCCTCCTTTTTCAAAATCCTTTACATACACATCCGCTAGCATTAAAGAAATGCTTCACATTTGAAATCGAGGTTTCTTCAACGAAAAAGGAGATTTAAGTTTAAAAACCAATATGGAATTCATCAGACTTCAAAATAGGTTTCCTGCTTGTTTCGATGTCAAGGGCAGTTCTTGCTTCTGTCCTGACGTTCGTTGACGTCGCTGTTCATTTGTGACAATGACCTTTTGCAGTCAGCATGTTCATAATGAAGATGCTTGTTGTGAAAAAGAATTGCTTCCATAACGATGAGTGTGTTTCAGTGATGAGACTTTGATTTTCTACTTTCTTGCCGAAACGATATGAAAGAAATGACGATGAAAGCCAGACGGAAAAAAAGTTGATATTACTTATGAATACTGCTTGAGATACACTGCTGCAGAATTTATTATTAATATTCATTTCACGATTTTTTTATTTCTCCTTCCCCTTCTAATTTCATAAGCTACTTTATTAGCGGGTGGTGCTTCTTGTTCTGGAATCAAGAACCATATAATCATTATTTGGGACCATCGACTTCTCTAGCATAACTGTGTGGAATCCTTTTCACTCTTGGTGAGTTAACAAATTTGATTTCTGAGCATGCCATCAAATAATCTCTAAATGTTTCATGTCTTACTATAACTATAAATTAATTATTGATACTTATTATTCGTTTATTTTTAATTGGAAGGATAAAAAAAATATTAGCATATACAGGTTATCTTGAAAAGTACTAGCGAATTTTCAAGTGTACTTGGAAGTAAACCTCAACTGTTGTTTAGTTCTTTCTAGAAATTAATGAGCACGATCGCGGAGGCCACGGTGACCTGCTGGTAAAGCTTCGGAATCGGAGGACTTCAGGTTCGAGACCCGATTCCATCTTAGAACCGTCTTGTAAGTGGATCTGGTACACGCTAAATCCATCGGAGCAAAACGTCCTCCCACTGCCGTGGTGTGGAAGTTTAAAGAAGGGTGCCAGTTGAGGTATCGTCCTCGTCATCCGATCGCGATTCAAAATGACGAGGTCTCTCCCAAAATAGCCTTACTGTTGCTTTAAAACGGGATGTTAATATAGCTAAAACTCTAAACTAAACAAGAATTGTGTTGTGTATAGGTTGGCATAATATCACGCCATTGTGTGATGTGTTGTCATGTAAGATACGAATAAGAATAAGATAAGAATTCGTTATCTTGATTACTTCTTGGGCAATTGGTGCTCACTATCAAAACGTTTTTCAAAATTTTAATTCGATCTTTTAATTAATTCAAAATGAATATGGGGAGCATTTTAGGAAAGTCGTTATGAAAACTTTTAATATTTTCTCTCAATAAGGATCATACTATAGTTCAAAAGCATTTTAAAATGCGAAACGTTATTTTTTAATGATAATAATTTTATTTCTTTACAGTTTTTAAATTTCAATTAATAAAAATTTTAAAATTATATTTGTATAAACAGTATACAGTACAAGACAGTATATACAATATTTTTCATTGCATTCGTTACTGTCCTTTTATACACGCTTTGCGATGTTATATTTATGTGCGCATTATTTTTTCTGTAATTAAAAATTAACTAATCGTTTAAGGCAACACATTATTCGCTTATCATCTTTATATATATTCAGAAAAAAAAATCCGATTCAACGTTTTACCAATTTTGTTAATTTTTTTTTCAGATTTCAGATATTTTTTTATTTTGAATTTTTATTTAATGCTGTCAATGGTCATATAAAAAGCAAATGAATTTCGTAGCAAATCGATAGTACACTTCTGTAACCATTGCTGTTTCCGAGATATAATTATATGTAGGTAATAGACGGAACATTACTATTGAATAGCGGAAATTTTCAAAATATTACTTCGCTGTACATTCTCAGTAGGAGGAAAACTCTGATTGAGTTCATCTGTCACAGCCACTAAATAAAATGGTTAAAGTACCGATTTAACCAATTTTTACATTTCAAGCGAATCATGAGCTTTCACATGGAATTAAAATTATCAAAATCGATTCTGCGATTTTGCGTTACGAACTCAGTCGAAAGATTTCTCCATTGAGAATGCATTACTCAATTTTAATTTATCCATTTTTCTCAAAATTGAGAGGGAGAAGATGGGCAATCTAACCTTGATGACATACCGAGGGTCAAGAGCTTTCATATGAAATAAAAATTATCAAAACCAGCTGATTGTTTCTAGATGGCGGATTGTTTCGCAAGATTTATCCGTAGAGAATGCATAACACAATCTTGTTTTTACAATTTGTCTTTCAAATGATAGGAAATGGAAATTAATCCTTGATGATGTATCTAAGTGACTTGGGTTTTCATATGAAACCAAATTTATTAAAAAAGGACCGGTGGTTGGGGCTTTGCCTCTGGTTCACAGGTGTTCTTTATTATTTTAAAGATATATATTTTAAAAAATAACATTTATGTTAATGGGAAGTGAACAAACTTAAAATATTAATAAGCTATTACGTTTAAAATTTTCAGATTTTTTAGATTTTTTTGTATATGTTTCTTTTTTTACTATTAATATACCGTGCGCCACCGGTGGCTTCAAAATTCGTATAAGGTAGGAAGTGACGAGAATATAATTTGTTAATTTTGAAAACAGAAGAAAAGTTCTTATGAATTTTCCATGCGTGCCCAATCATTGTTACTTAAGGGGAAAAATTTTTGGACTTATTTTTGAATCTCGGTTTGTTTTGTGAATACAAAATTATCTCTAAAATTCTAATGTTTAATGAATATTTTTTGCAACTGAATTAAATTATAACGACGCAGCTTATGCAGATTAACGTCCCTATTTGGAAATAAAATTATAGCTATATGAGAAAGGGTTTCATTATTTGAAGACATCTTGGTGGACACTGAGCGTGTCAACTTTCCACCCCACACTAATATGATAGCATTTGATTCCATGATGGCAGATTTACTCGGCATTGGGAATATGAAGAAAGTTAATAAAACCCTCCATATACTGCTGGGTCAAGTTGACCAAATAATCCCCCCCCCTCCCCTCTAACGGAGAGGCACTTGATAGAAGGATTGACCGTGGAGAGAAATTCCTAACTCACGATTCTCCATTTACTGTTTCTTATCAGTAATCATCATGTGTCCTAGCGAGCGCGTATGAGTGAAATTAAAAGGTGCGATCCATTTCATTTTTTTTCAAAATAAAAAAAAAAAAAAAAAAAAAAAAACGAACAGAATAAGAGTGTAAAAGACCAAATTATCTATTGAAAAGCATTTATCTGTTGAGAAGAAAGCATTAAAAATTACAAAACTGAGGATAGAAATTTAATTTTTATTCCTTCTTTTTTATGGAAGGTAGATGAGAACACGTCCAATTACAGGTGGTGTCATTGCAGAGAGTACGTGACCGAGTGGAACCCGTGCGATGCACACTCCCTCCGCCGTTGTTCGGAGACGATGAAACAAAACAGCGTTCCGTCTCACTGGCTGCCACTGAAAAGAAATTAGGGAAGGGGGGGGGGAATTAGGAAGAAAAGAAAAGAAGATTATAGCAGTTTGCTCGGGAAAAGTGAAATTCCCTCGAAATTAGCTATTGATGTATTAGTAGATTTTTTTTAGGCCACTAATGCGCCATTTAGAATATTATTTGCGTCAAATAAGGAATGTGGCTCAAATTTTGTTGTAGAAACGCAGAAGGAACTTGGACATACTCCAGTATAAAAGTGCGTCATCCTTGCTGTCTTTTACTTCTCAAAAAGGTCATAATAGCAGTGAAGGTATTAAAAAGTGGCCGCATTCTTCCTTTTCTTAAGAGTATATTTTTTTATTACTTATTTTTCGGCTAATAAATGATCTCTGTTCTTTTTTTTATCAAGCAATACTTTTTCGCCTTTCATTTCCCCCCTTCACATTATTATTTCTTTTAAATATTAAAACCTTAGTTTGAAAAAATATTTCTAGTAGTTAAACAATCTTTAAAAATCATTTTTGCCAAACTCTTGCGAAAATTGCAGTATTTTTCCTTCAAATGGCCGTGATGTATACGGAAATCTATAACGGTGTAGAAAGAAGGCGCGGGGGGGGCACATTGACACGAAGGGAGAATCGGATTCTCGATTTTAAGTATTTGTTGAATTTTTGCCAAAACTATTATTCTGAAATGAATGGCGAAAACTTACATTCATTGCTTTGCTGAACCATCCTCGAGTTAATAGAATTTATTTAGTTTTCTACAAATTCCTTCACTCAAACACTACGCTGTCATTGTCTAATATCTTATTTATTTCTTCTTAGCTGATCAGCGTACTGTCCATTAGTTTAGGGGTAGGTGGGTTGTGTATCAGGACACATTCCGTTTTCCTGAATATTGAAAATCATGTTTTTGTTTTTCATGAAGCATCACTTTTATTTTGAATAAATATTCCTATACAAAATGATATTTAATTTGGGTTTTTTGCTCCTTTTGCATTTTAAAAATAGCCAAAGCGAGCTTTCACAATTTGCAGCCAATTTATTCATAATCAATTACCCCCGCATCTAGCCATCCTGGTGAATATACATCGAGTTACTGTTCGTCAACGGATTCTGAGACGACCACATTTCGATGACTCTAGCGGTGAGACGCGGAACGATGAGTGCATTTCCGATATTCCCTTTGACCTTGGATTTCCCCTATTGGATACTAGCAAATGTAAACATCTCCTTTCATCTTTCCTTTCACCCTTATTTTGACGAATTAAACCCATTCTAACGTATGCGCAAAAACACGGAGGGTTTTTGCAATCCGTTGCTGAACAGTATACCCTGTTGATCACTGGTTGTGTCTCCTACAGGAGGGGTTGTACCGTAGCCAATTATGGCCCTCAGGAATGAACCATCATTGCGATTTCTCATTATTCAATATTGCCACATGCCTTTGCGTAGGTTTGAATAGCTCAACTATGCTTACCCTCGTCCCGAGGCATTCGAGGCTTATATGAATGATAGTCGTTGCGACGGTTATACTGGGACTGAAAGTGGAATCCTAACACTAACCGGCTTCGATCCAACCACTGCCGCTGTCAGTCGTTCTGTCATAACTCGATTTCGAACTTTTGCTATGATCCTAGGAGGAGCAAGAATTCTCTTCCTTATCCAGTGGCTTCTCATTTATGCTGTCTGGCTACCTTTTGCACTCCCGTGGGAGAGGAATTATTCAAAAAGAGATAAAAGATGCCTAATGGTGGCAAAATTCTTGCGGGTTCTCGAAAAAAAAATGTTTGGTATCTTCCACACGAAATGGAATCTGCCTCATTAAATGAAAAGCGAAGTTTATTCTTTCAAATGAAAAGTTTATTATTTCACATATCAGCGCAAAATAGAGCAATCATAAAAGTGATTCCGGATCAATTCCGTTTTTCATGCCACGTGGTGCAATTGGTGCGTGACTGTGATTAATGGTTTGATTGCGTAGCTCTAATCTAATCGATAAAAAATTGTTTAACAGAGATTCTGTCAAATAAAATCCAGTACATACCGGTAGAGGGTTCGAAATTTCGGTTTATCATTTGCCAAATTATTTTACGATAAATTAATATATACTTATAAAAGGAAATGTAATGACAGTAATTTAAAGTTTTTAAGTCAAGTTATGTAATACGAATATCAAATCTTTTGATATTCGTATCTACAAAACCTTTGCTGAAAAAGATTTTCCTGGAAAATCTGCTTTCATTAAACGAATTCTTAATCATATTACAAAATTTGTCATTTTTCTCTTATGAGTAGATTTTTGAAGCTATCATTGAACAAAAAGCTATTATTTTGCTGCGTTATTATTATTTTTTTTAAGAAAAGAATTTTTAAAAGTGTATGGAAACAATTCCTTCTCCCCCCCCCCTACTGAGAACTCAATATTTCGATAAATAGTAATTGAAACTTCCAGGAATCGATAAACTTTAACAATAAAGGATCGTGAATACATAAAAAGCCATCTGAGGAAAGTGAATTTTTTTTTATTCTTAAAAAATTAGAATTTTTTCTTCTTGTATTATAATACTGACGTTTCGTGACTTACCCGCCGTAATAGATTCAGCTGTTATTTCCTATAATAAGTTAATTATTTTCAATTATCAAATTATTTTAATAATATTATGAAATATTAATACCATTCATATATTATTACAGATTCTTAGTTTGTATAAGAAATTAACAAAGTTATTTTTGTATTTATTACAATAAAACAATTCATTACAAGAAAATAACTAATTAAAAAATTTTATTTAGCACGATAAAATAACAATTAATTTTTAAATAAGTTTTTATTCTAATTTAGTTACTTTTACTAAGATTCTCAATTTCGTACTGTACGAATCTTACTTTACTTGTAAGAAATATTATATACATTCTCGAGAGTCCATTTTATGGGCCAAGAAAAGTAACTTGAAAGATGATTTAAAATGTAATTGTTAAAAACTACTTAATAATTAGGACGCTTCAATGTAATATATGTGAAAATTTCACATTATAATGTCCTAAAATAAATTACGCTATAAACTAAATATCAGAAATATAGATGAAATATTTGAGAGGAGCGAAAATTTTCCTTAATTTTGTGAAGGAAGTGGGATTTTCTTTATGTCACATCATTACAGTACTATGCTACTCTCCATTCATTTAGACAAAACTAGTCCTTTCCTTCCAAGTGGTTCGTGACTCCTCTTCCAGAAGTAATAATGTCTGCCCGCTTTCCACCGTGGATTGAATTTAGGAAAGGGAAAAAAGAAAGAGAGGGAATTCGAAATTCGATTCCGTACCTGCAGAATCTCAGATTTATAAGCTCTGCTTAGGAAAAAAAAAATCAAATGTATTTCCCCTTGAATTCCCTATAAAGACGTGACTGATAGTCTAGAGTGAATTTTCTTACTACGCATTTCTATTATTGTGAACCAATGCCAACCTACTCCCTCTAAGGGTTTAGAGTATTCATGTTAAACCTTATGCATCAAAATGAATTTTAAAAGTGACATTTATTCAGTTATTTACGGTAAAATCATGTAGCTCACCAAATAAAGGTACTAGATGCATTGCAATTTATATATATTTGTGTGCTTAATGTCCATTTTAGTACTTGTCCTCGGTAATAAACTGTCATTACTTGTAAAACTTGGGAGCTCAATTTAAAAAGGCACAACAAAAATCATGACAACCACTTTCTGATGCAATACATATGAATTCTGATATACAGATAATTAATTATACTGATGAAAAAAATACTTACAAGCACATAATTTATTTTATTGTTTGCTTAAAAAAACAGTGGGCAGTACTTTGTACATCGCACAACGACGCTTGCAAAATTTATAAAAATATTTCCCATTATAAAGTTTTTTGTTTATCTGAAGCAAACCTTTAGACAAACCTGCACCTATTTTTAATCTTACATTTCACCACTAAATGAATACACTTGGAAGTTGTGATTTCTCTCCAGAAGCGAGGCATTCTTGAGATGATTTGTGGCTTGATGGTTGTTAGAAATATTTTCTGATTGCAATAATAACGAGCACTAAGAAAGAATATGGTACTAAAAAATGTACTTTGCTCCTCATTTCGCAGGTTTATGGAAGAATGGCATGAAACAAATAAAAAATCACTTGAAATGAACAATTGTAGCTCAGCTGCTTATTTCTGAAGAATTTCTCACCTTATAACTCAAGTTGAATCATGTTTGAACTTCAAATCTATTGTGACCGTCTCCTAGGACACCAATAATTTGGGTCTTTTGACGCCTGGTCACATCCTCATCGGTCCTGAATCTATTGTACATGATGATTAGATACCACCTAGTGTATATAAGAAGTATATTGAACACATTTTTTCAACATTTTTTAAAAACGTTGGTCATCAGACTGTCTTTCTTAGTTGCAAGGACTTGCAAAGTGACAAAGAGGAATCAAGCTTGGACTTTGGTGACCGGGTACTAAAAAAAGATGATAATTTGTGGCGCTTAAGTAGAGTGATTAAACTCTGTTCAAGTGTTGATGTTGGGGGTATGTTTTACTGTTGACTGAGGCTTCTGCATATGATTTTAGTAAATACTAGTCGCCTTTGGCGACCAGACGGTTCGCCAGTATCAATGCTCGCTAAAATGTTCAATTAATATTTTATGTAACTTATTCTCATAATAGATTTTTCAGAAAAATATTTTTAAGCTGGAAATTTAAATAGTCATATTATTCACTTATCTATTATGTAAGACTTGAACGTTCTGTTCATTGTATTACGCGTCTCTCTCTAATTTTCTATAATGCCCGTAAAATCCAATTTTAAATTAAAGTAGAGATAATGAAACTACAATTAATATAAAGGCGTATTTTAGTAAATCCCAGCATAATAAATAAATAATAAATAAATGTCTTTAAAAGAAAAATATGAGAATTGAAAGCAGAGTCGTTCGGCATTGAAATCTTATGTGCACTACAGAATAATTTTCATAATTGAGATATTATATCTCAAAGAATTAGTCAAACAAAAATTTCACGGATTCAGTTTTTAGTTTTTTTTAAAAAAGGCTATAAACGTTATCAATAATAATATTTTTTTTTTTTTGGTTTATAAATATATTTCAAAAAATTATGAAGTTTATTTTAAACAGTCCTTTGGTCTTAAGGAAACATATTCTGCAAAATATTCTTGACTATCCAACTTTTAAATAAATAAACAAACGTTTCTATTTTCTGAGTTCAAAGCTGACCGATTTATTTAGTTTAAATATTACAATATTAGAACAATCAACATTTTCATAATCTAGGTCAATCACTCTTGAGAAACTCTGAGAGATGATTGGCTTCTTTGAGACGGTCGATAAAGTGATCTATAATCACTCGTTTTTATAAAATAGTGATGTTGAAATTTTCATAAGTCAATCAGCTTTAGTGATTGATTTAATTGATTGGAGTGCAACTCTTTTTATTTAAAATATTAATGTCTTAGGAATATTTTGTTAAATATGAATCACAGGGCACAGGATATATGTAAAAATTTAAAATTAATAATTCATCAGCATTAATTGATTCAAATTATATAAAATATAATTATTTATTTTATTTAGACCATTTGGTAACAGATGTTTAACTGTTACTAAAGATTTATAGATTAGCTGTTGGACCCTGATTAGAGTAGAGATCTTCTACATATTAAGCCATATTTGCCTTCAATGAAACTGTTTCATTGAATTAGTAATATAGGTATTGTGAAAGATCGTAGAAAACGTTTCCTTGCATTTACTTTTCGAAAAAATATCATGCTTCATATTTATTTCATTTCATACAGACATGTGCTGAAAATTATAATTGTATATATTGAATTTGGAATGATAGTTAACTTATTTTTTAATCTGAGCTTTTGTCAATAGGATGGAAACATGTTGATAAAAGTTCAATTTTTTTTTTCTCATTAACGTGCACCGTGCTCGTGCAGTTTAAATTTTATTTTTATTTTGCCCGAAATAAATTGTTGGAAAATAGGATTAAATTATTTTATAAAAATTCATTAAAAATAGAAATTTAATTTGTTCATTCAAACGTTAGTATCATTGAAAAGATTATTTTTTGAATTTCAGTATGATGCAAAAATCAATTTTTTGCTGTAATATTTCAGGAAGTTATGACGGAAAAACGCCAAAATTTCGCTTAATTTTTAATTAATTAAAATTCTAATTACAAAAAATAGACAAATTACAAAAATTACAAAAAACAGACAGACAAAAAAAGTGCAAGATTTGACAGTGAAGCTGATTTTCTCTAAGCAAAGGCATGTGAAATAGAAAATAAAAACATACTTTCATTGTTAAGTACTTCAATAATGTTGTGAGTAAATTTTATTCATTTTCTTGAAATATGGTATTTTTCATTTTCGGCATTGTAAATTTGTCGAAAACTTTCACTTTATTGGACGGAGAAAATATTTCTCGGGATTTTTTTAAAGAATAAATGATCAAATGTAAGACAGAATCAATAACGT
Source organism: Argiope bruennichi (assembly GCF_947563725.1). Lineage (NCBI taxonomy): Eukaryota > Metazoa > Arthropoda > Arachnida > Araneae > Araneidae > Argiope > Argiope bruennichi. The sequence continues at coordinate 140,378,347 of NC_079153.1, read as the reverse complement.
TCACGATTCCTCTTATCAATTAACTCTTCCTATTTTTTATTGAGGTTTTATTTTTTATAAGTCTTTCTTATGAACCATATATGATTTATTGCTTCTCATACTTCGTAGAATAGTATATCGGCTAATACATGGGTGTACTTATGGATTTTTTAAATAAACAATATGTCGGGGGAAAAAATCTTGATTTAAAATTTAAACTCTCTCCGCCTTTTTGATTTTGTAAGACGATTTTGGTCCTAATCAACTTAATTAAATGAGACCAGGATGATCCTGTGCCTTTGAAAGAACTGCCAAAGCAGTTTCCCTCCCCTCATTATGTGCTTTATTTTTCTCACCTTCCTTCCCTCTAGAAAATGAAAAAGTATATGTATCTTCCTGCGATTTTTTAAATCGAATATTTAACAAATTTGTATTTAGTAAATGCATAATATGTAATAGGATGTAGGAATATAATTGGGAAATAATTTTTTTAATGAATATTAATGAAAATTATGGTAGACAACAAATTAAATTTATCGCAACAGTAAATATTTTACAAATTGTATATGTTTTGAGGAAGGGTTTTTTTTTTATTATTTATTTATCCGTAATTTTTAATGAATTACAAAATACTCATGCTTGAATTCTTTTTTTGAATAACACAATTTTTTTTCTCGCCTCCACTGTGCCCTTGGCAGCGGCCAGTCCCATACTGCATTCCCTGATGGTTCTAGTATCTGAAGAGGCATCATTCAAGCATCTACAAAGACAGGAATTTTAGAAGAAAGAAGAAAAAAAAAAAAAAAAACGTTCAAGAAAAGTGGTCCATTGCCAAGCGGTCATAAGATTATTCGAGATTTAAATATTCAAGATCCACGTCGTTACCGTGGAGAAGCGGAAGGATTATGGATTCTTTATTGGCAAAGAAGTGGAGGGATAAGTTTATCGTGGCCTTGTTTGAGAAAAGATAATGACGATCGACATTGTTTGAGATCAGACAATCCTCTCTTTTCTACTTGCGAGTTCGTGAAGATTAATTCGCCGATATTTCCTATTCTTATTACCCTTGCACACATTTCTGATGAAACAAACGTATTGCGGCGAAAGAAAGAGGGGAATAAATAGAATCGATTGCTGTAATGTATTGAATTTATTACATCTAGAATTAAAGTTTATTGCTTTTTTTTTTGAAGAAGCCATTGTTTCTCTGATAAAACAATGCATAATGATGATGAAAGATGATACAGAAATGTCATTATCGGTGCCATATAGACTGGAATGTGGATATATTTTTATACCATGCGTATGCAAAGACTGTCAGCAATAATGTGCAAAGCAGCTGTCATAACAGAAATGATGCTTTTATGAAGAAATATATAGCTTTTCTTCCTCTTATAAATTATCTTTAATAATTTGTAAGCTTATTTGAAATGGTGCACAACCACCTGCTAAATAATATTATTGCTGAGCCCTTTCTCCTTTCAACTATGATGTCCAGAGATTGAGAACACTGATTTCAAGAACTCCACTCACCCTCCCGCAACTCAACAAGAAAGTACATATGTGTCACCGACGAACTTCGAGCAAATAACTTTTGATTTATTGTAGATAGCATTGCAAGCTTTTTTCGAATGAAAATGCATGGTCTTAGTGTATAATGTTTTACCAATGAATTGCTTTTGCTTTATCAGTAACTTTCTCAATAATTAATAAAAACAATTGAATGAAAATCAATAATTCTTTTTTTACTCAGTAGGTTAAATAACTGAAAGAAACGACATGGTGTCAGTTCCAAGAGTTTCATTTTTATGTAGTTTTTCTTAAATCGCTATTTTTTTTTTCTGGGAGATTTGCAAAGAACTTAAAAGAGGGGAATTGTCTTTCCACCTCATCCCAATAATATTTTGAGTCCTTTCTTAAATATCGGGAAAGTTATCTCAGGGAGAAAGAACGAAAAGCAAATAGAAAGTGCGACATACTTTCCTCCTATATCGTGACATACTTTCCGCCTATATCGCGATTCCGCCAAGTCAATTTTTTTGCTCCATCATCTCCATCACCTTAACGGCACAATGATTAATAATGTGGAGAAGGAGATTTCCTGTAGTCAAGGAAATCACAAAGGCTTGACCTCCGTGTGACCTTTGGGTAGAACATGTCATCCGTCGTTACTTGAAGAATAACAGCTGACCATTTCTTTTTCCATCGCGAGAATAATGCTTAGAACAAGCGCAGGGCCGCCGCGTGGGGGTGGCAAAATTGTTCACCGCACAAGGGCGCCTGGGCCAAGGGGACGCCAAAATTTATAGTACTTAATTAACTTAGTAATTTATAGTAAATAAAAGTTATTAATTATACGCTTGCAATTTTGCATGTTTTATATTTTTTAAGCAAAAAATAAATAAATTTTTAAAAAAAATGAGATTCTATTTTAATTGTAATTTTATTTTACTTTTGTTTACGTTTCTGCGGGCTGTTTTCGTTTGTGTAAAACAAAATTTGATTGCCGATACGAACAATAAAAACACGTTCCGTGTGGAGTTCGCACTACCACACGGAACGTGTTAAAAATGTAAGAATTTGTAACATGTAACAACAGGAATCGGGAATGTTTTGTATTGGCATATATTTATTTGTTATGTGCTGTGAAGCTGTTGCGGCTCAATGTCGTTGTTTAGTTTGCTTTTTTTTAAATGTTGGTGGAGGCGCCACCGTCCGTGTGTGCCTGGGAATACACTAATTTGTAATCATATACCTAGTCGCTGCTCATAAAGTGCATACATTCTGTGAATTGCTTCGCAAGCAAAGTACTGTGATTAATTGTTTTCAAATCTTTTTTTGTTTATAATTGCTCGAAAAAATAAGATTAGTATTTAGAGGTAAGTGAACAATCTAAATATATTATTAGTATTATTTCCATAGCAGTAAAGATTCATAAAAAGAAACAATTCATTAAGAAAACCTTTTATCTTCCAAATTAACAAAATAATTCAAAAAGCAACTTTTTATTTAACTCTATAAAACCCAGATAAATCTTACCCTTAATTGGGCAGAATTTGATTTATCTATTTCTGATATATAATTACAATTTCCAAAACATCGAAAAAAATTCTAAAAAAATTACTAATGATTATAGCACTTTTTTAATTAAAAATTTATAATTATTATGTATCTGAGATGTTTTCAATGTTTCAATTGCTTATAACAAATGCTTTTTAGTAATTTGTATTATTGGTTTAATTTACTTAAATATTTTGAATCAGCAGAAAGAAGAAAAAAAATTCTCACTAAATTCTCAGAAATAAATTTTCAGCATGAAAAAAAAGTTCCTAAATTTATAGTCAAATTAGTTTCTTTATTTGAATCTTTATTTAGTAGCAAATGACATAAATGGGCTTTCGACTTTCAAATAGTATATTGTGAGAAAAATCATATGATGCATTTTGTATATGGAAGGAAAATTAATTTTTTTTTTTTTTTATTTAGTGCAATAAATATTTTTTTAGAAACATGTTCTCAAAAAAAAGAAAAAAAGTCTGATGTACAAAATAGAAAAAGGAAATTGCAACGAGAGGAAGCTAATCAGAAACTGGGGGATCTCTAAATAAATATCTCAGAAACACAATAGGATTAGACGGACAAGCAATTGAACCAGGACCATCAACATCTGGTTTGGAATTTCATAATGAAAATTTATCTCAAAATGAAAATTCATGAGAATATGATCAAGAAGAAGCCACGATTGTACCAATAGAAAACTTAGATGTTGATGTAGAAAATTCGTCTGGTAATAACGTAATATCTCAAAACGAAGATTTTGACTTTGAATTAAATGATCCAACTACCTGGCCTGATACAATTTCTATAAAAATTAGAGATTATTTAATTGAAAATGGCCCTCCCCGCTTGATAACCAAACATTTTACGAGAGATAATTCTGGCAGAAAGTTATAGAACATTACCGAATGTAGAAAAAGTATTCAGAAATTATTTAGTATATTCAAATTCCCGAAACGCAGTTTTTTGCTTCCCATGTAATCTATTCAGAGAGTAGCATTCACAGCTTATTAAGGATGGATGTAATGATTGGGCACATTTTGAAAACACATGAAAGCAGTGCATCTTACCTTAAACATAGTTCAAAACGCAGTGAACTCAAAATGTCTTTGCGTCATTCATGTACCACTGAGCTCAACAAAGACTTTATGATGCAGAAATGGTTTACTTGCAATCGGTTATTGAACGGCTTAGGAAATTTTAAAACATTGTAAAGAATTAGAACAAAAATTAACGGATACTAAAAATGTTAATGAAAAGGACATTGATGGATTCAATTTGTTAGAAGAAATAAAATCTTTGCAATGTTTTACCAAAGAGGATATGTCACCCAAATTATATTTATGAAAACAATCTTACCGATACATTTCCAAATATTGCAAAAGCTTTACGGATTTCTTTAACCCTGCCAATTTCGGTGACTACTGGAGAATAAAGTTTTTCAAAACTTAAAATTACAAAAAACTACATGTGATCTACCATGGCGCAGGAGAGATTATCGGACATGTCAATTATATCCATAGAGAGCGAAGTTTTTGATAAATTAAATATAAAGGAGAGTTTGTAGCTAGGAGAATCAATATTTGAATATATTTTCTGATTTTTATATTTTACTTAAAAAATGTTTTATCATTGTTTTGCTTTTAAAATTTATGAAATAATAAAAAACAATAAGACAAACGTGTTTCAATATTATAATTTTAAAGCTTTTCAGTTCGAAAGTAAGATTTTGAATACTATAAATGAGCATTTCATATATAATTTGCAGCACTTTATAAGAGTGCAACAGAGCCCCATAAAGGGGCGCCAAATTTCAATTTGAACAAGGGCGCCTAATACCCACGCGGTGGCCCTGAACAAGCGATTACATCATGCAGTGTTATCTCCCACGTTAATCATCGGAGATGACCAGACTTTACAGATGGAATATTGCAGTTCTTCTTAAATTTTTGTTATAATTACTGCTTCTCAGCAGAAAGAATATTTATATAAAAATAATAAGCCCTTAGAATTGAAATAACATCTCTCTTTGATAGTGAAGAGATTTTAGATACGTTGAAACATTTTAATGCCTAGAATTTCCATCCGTTTAAAAAAATGTGCAAAAAAAAAAAAAAAAAAAAACCATTAAAAATAATATTTTAATTTAACATTAAAGACATAATTACTTTAAAAAAATTATATTGGTTTTCGCTATCAATTAATTTTAGTGCTGTAATGCTTTAGTTCATTAGATAATATTATTTTTAAAAAATACGACGAATTGTATACATCCATATATCTAAAATAATAAGGAAAAAGAGTGAACTTATCGCCAGTCGAAGTTATCAAACGGATTTCGATAAAACTAATTTCATACGAAAACTGATGATTCCTAAATACATTAAACAGAGTTGTCTGTCCATCTCCAACCCCTTTTTTGACAGAAATCGTAAAACAAAACTTTGTAAGGAAAAAATCTTGCGGCAGAATTCACCATGCAAAACTAGCGAACTGACTTTTAAAATCTGTATTTCATGTAAAATGTTTATGACCCTTGTATATGTCATCCTGGAGCGCTAACATTGCACCACTTTTCATTTTGAAGAAATCGAAAAAACAAAATTGCACTCTACATTTCCCAAGGGAAAATCTCGCGACAGAGTTCACCAGCCGCAAATACTGAATCGTTTCAAAAATATTTTACAGTAGAAAAATACTCATGTTTTCTAGATTCGGCATTTGTAGTCGTCTATCTCTTTCCTCGCCATTTCGGGAGATTTTGAAAAATAAAACTTTGGCACCGCTAACTGGAATGATTTCGCCAATTTGATCATTTCGTCGAATTGAAATTTAGCTAATCAATCAGAATGATGTATCATAATTATGCAACTTTTACTTATATTTCTGTAGCTATTATTTTATTAAGCATTGAAGTGATAAGATCTAGTTAATGAAAGCTGATTGACATGACTAAATTAATTTGATTAACCAGGCTTCTTTATCGACCCTATTAATGACATTCATATAGTCATGTCAATGAATTTTGATGAAATGCATTTTTTAAAAATAGAATTAATATCTCTCAAAAATGATTATGGAAGAGACAATGATCTTTGGTGGCATATTGGGGATTCATGAATTTTCGCTTGAAACTGGAATTTGTAAAATCGGTACATTAGATATTTTATTTAAATATAATAAGGTAAACTCGGTCTAAGATTTTCTAAACAGCGAATAAGTCATGAAGTAACGCTTTTGAAATTTGTCTTGGAAACGCCTCATTGATTTGATATAAAATATACGTGACCATTGGTAGCATTAATTTAATCTGAAATAAGAATGGGCGAAATCCGTACAGTGCTTGCGCTTGGAGGAAGGGTTCTTCGATATCGCCAATTATTTTGCAAATATAAATGGTGGACGAACAACTAGTTGTCAAGGGCAACTAGTTAAAGTAAAAACATAATGCTATTAAAAACAATCTTTTCAATGCCAGAAGTTACGTACGAAACAGCTAAAGAGGAAAGGGAAATAACGTAAATTGCTTTTTCAAAAAAAAAAGTCTAGAATGCAACGAATTAATTCACACAATAATGAGGAAAAAAGAATAGTAATGAATGCTTCCTTATTATGATTCCATACCACATTAAACTAAATGGAATACTTTGCTGCTGTGAGCTAAGCATCTGTATTTTATAGTTACCCTATTATCCTCCCTATCCTTACTAGAAAAATGTACTCTTCTGTAGTCTTGTGTATTTTCTGTAGGCGGTTCAAGGTCACATTTTCTACCGCGTTACTGGTACCAGACAACCAATAACGAGGTAGAAAATGTGACCTTGAACCGACTACAGAAAATACACAGACTATAGTAAGGGTATTTTCTAGTAATGGATATATCTTTTGGATAGATTTAAAAAGTGAAAGTCGCTTTCTTTTTAAACGACGTATAACTTGATATTTTCTATTTGTTTTTTAAGAGGTATTGACGAATATAACTTCCTGGTGATTCGTTTTATTTTAGTTAAGGAAGTTTTCTCTTAAATGATAGAAACATAAATAATTTTTTTTTTTAAACTTTATTCCATTCCATTTTCATTTTTCGTTTATTCAGCCCATAGTATGTAATGTGATCTGAAATTCATAATACAAATTTTAAAAGTTGCTGCAGGACATCATAACTGTCGTTTATTGTATAGGAATGTATCGGCGCTAGCGATGCGGTAAGTTTCAAACAGTAGAAACAAGACCTGGAAGATAAGTTTTGAGAAGCGATGGATTGGGCATGTTGGATGAGTCCCTTGACCACCCTGATCTGCTAATTTATCCAGCCTAGATTTTTTTTTCCATGGGAACATCTGAATGGCTTTTTTATTTGACTCCATTAAGAATCTCTTTACTCGAATACACGTAACTGCTGTACGTATGCGTGAAATGCCTGACATTTTTCGACATATACGCCGGTCAAGCATGTATCGCTTTAGGTGCGCGCAATTTTGAACACATATATTAGAAAACTGCATTTGAGAAAGACACTGTGGATCTTTATCTTTATCTTACGCTTTCCTCTCTTATTTTCTGTGTTTGCTCTTCACTGCGTCACTTGTGACCATACATTTCTGTACTCTAGATGATTGTTACAGAGTTCGACACCGATCTTTAAAGTTCGACCATGAATTCGGGATAACCCAGTATTTACTAAAAAGGCGAATTATGCTATCTCTTAATTTTATTCTAAAAATAATAAGTAGCAATAAGGAAAATAAGTTATACTATTTATTTGCTTTCCACCTGCGTTTCTTTCCTTTCCTTTATCCCTAAAATCTAAAATATTGGAATTTGCTAAGTAATATTCGCTGGAAAATTTAACAGTCTTGCCGCATATTTTTAAAAAGATTTTTCTGATAATGAAAGGAGTTCTTACAATCAGGATTCAATAGAGGGAAAACAATTTCATTTTCTTTTTATTGTTCAATTAACAAATGTTTTGTTTATGCGCATTGGCAATAAAATATAATAAATTTGTTTATGCAGTAATATTATCTTCTACATTATTGCATATTCTCTACAGATTTAAGAAACTTTGCATATTTTCTATTTACTTTAATTCAAATTACTTCATTAAGGAATTTACTTACTTTTCATTTTCGATTGCAAACTGAATTGGTATTATAATTGTTCTTCAGAGCAATTAAAATAAATCGAAACTACACAATAGTTCCGTTTGAGATTTATTGGATGAGCATATGAATTTATTTTTGTCCTTATTAGGTAATGTCATTTGAAAAACTTCTGCAAATAAGTCTCTTGGCAGATGTTGTAAGAGTCGATAAAAAGTTTATACTTCAGACTAATAGAGCCAATTTCCATAAAAAGCTGGATTTTTTTTTTTGTAAATTTTTAGCCAAGAAGAAACATTGCCCTGGTCAAATATTCCTGTTCAATTAGTTACCAATCTCGTCTGTTTCCGAAGTAAAACAATCGAGATTCGGAGGTATTCTTGGAAAAATAGCAATATACATGTTCGAAAATACTTCTGTTTAGAAATCCCGTCGAATATCTTTCTAATCAAAGTTTATGTTAGAATATTTGAAAACGCAAATAATGCTTTCTTAATCTGATTTTGTTAAATAAAAAAATATATTTAGGAACTGTATTCCTTTACGACTGAAAATAATAACGATACTGATTCTGCTCTCATCAATAATCAGGAATTTGAAGGTTACTTGCATAGTCCGCTTATTTTAAATTGTGGAAAGGATAAGAAGTAATGAATTTTGCTGCATGTTCCTCTCTCTTAATTTATAAACGCGGCTTTGAAAATTGTGTTGCGAAATTGGTCACTTAAAGGGAAATTAATGCAGTTGAATTTAAAATTAAGTAGTTCTAAATTAATTTGCAAATCAAGAACATAGGTCTTGCACAGATGGATAAGAAAAATGACTATGCTTTAAAAAGAAATGAAGAATCGAAAATAAATTTTTAAAAATTCAGTATCAAAAATATTGTTTATAGTATGTTCGAAGGTATAGTTTCAGCGTACAATTAACAGCTGATAGTTAATTCTACTCACCTAGTAACTGAGCCAAGGCTCTCTGCCATTCGTTGTCTCTTTCGCGAATAAAGCCAAAATAAACCAACTATTATTAGCTGCTCTATAACTTCACTTTCACCCCTTCGATATCTGTCAGATCTGGAAAAAGAAAAATCTGATTTTAAATACGCTTAAAAAGCACCAATCTTTCCAACCCGGTAATCGATAAGAGTTTCTAAATGTTGCTTTTGGCAACAATTTTAGTTGCCTTTAAAAATCGGCATCGTGACCATGAATATACAAAATAACTGAGATGGGAACTAAATTAATTAACAAGATTTTCTTTTGTGCATTGTTCAATGAAAAGTTAAAAGACAAGAAAGATTGTTACGCATGTAGCGTATTAGATCGATCAATCAATGCATTAAGAAATGAAAGAAAGGTCCTATATTTACATTCTTATTATTGATAAATTGGTTTGCTTAGGTCTCGATAATACTTCAAAATTTTATTTCTTTTACAGCTAGAATCGGTATGAAGACAGGGAGTAAAAATTTGAGAAAGCATTTCCTTTCTAAAGATAACTTTGATATCATCATCTATCCGAGGAGGATGTCGTGAAGAGTGACGTCATACACCTTGAGAACATTTGTCACTCCGACTGATGCAATTGCGCGCTTTCACTTGCAGCTAACTCATTAGCTGCCAAGTGGCGGTGTGCAGCAGGCCTTTAAAAGCAACCCGTGCTGTAAACAGTTTATCTTATTTAAAGCACGGGCTTTTATGATACTCCAGTAAATTTTAAAACGTGCCGAATTTGGGAAAAAATATTTCTATTAAAGAAGATGCTCTTCATTTTTTTTTTTATTTTTTTTTATTTTTTACCCTTCGTCCAAAGATTAGTTTTATTTGAAAAGTTTTGGTTTTAGATTAATACTTCATTTGCAAAAAGGATAACTAGAGATTTAATCCATTTCAATCAAGATTTTTAAAACTTTATGTTTACATAGTGGTTAGAAATATTTTTCTCTGTCTTTTTTTTTTTGTAGTTTTTCTAGAAATTGAATCTTAATAGCTGCTTTACTTTAGATATTATGTCGCTTTTCTGTCGTGCTGATTCTATTCAGAATACTCGAGCATGAGGGTAGATTATGTATAATTTCTGTATTGAATTTTGGAGTTCTTTGAATGATTTCATTTCAGCTTATAAGTTTAAAGAACGATAGATAATTTGATTCCCTTATGAACAGCGACTGCGATGATTAAGGGTTTAGGTGTTCTGAAGCTTTTTTTATTCGCTTTTTATTAAGAAGAATACTTTCCGCATCGTATTTTCGCATCGTATCCGTAAATGATGAACATTAGGTGGAACATGCTGTGCTGTAACTTTCTTATATTTCATTGTTTGTTGCTGTAAAAATTGTCAAATTTGTACAAGTGTGAAAAAAATCATTATAATTGTGAAATCATACACAGCGTAAAAGTGTTTAAAATGACATAAATTATACAAGTATTTCCAATTCGTACACATTATGCAAGTGTTTAAAACTTGTATAAATGGACAAGATTTACCTAAATTCGTTATTTCTTGGTAAAAATGTCCTCTGGTCATACATGTCATCACATGTATAAGTTATATTCCCCTACGAAATAAATTCTTGTCCCTTCGTTAAGTCCCTGTCATCACATCTTCATCAAAATGTCATGAATTTAGAATGGCTGGTTTCGCGTGTAGGTTCATTTGAAATGGGTTCTTTTAATGATGGGCACCTTGGATTTCTTTATTTTTAGGTTTATTCGCACATTTACTTCATCTAAAAGACATCAAATAAAGGATTTCTTTGGTAATTTTTAAATAAATCATTCTTAAAAATTCCGCAAGTACATAATTTTTTTAATAAAACAGATTTCTATAATCAAATTATATGTTCTGTCAGATAATTTGACTCCTATCTTCCGTTTACATTTTTTTTTTCCTTTCTAAAAACTTATTGAAAAAAGAATTTTGTGTATGATAAATGAGAGAACGAAATAAATGTCAAAACTTATCATATCAAACTTATCATATAAACTTATCATCAAAACTTAGCATATCATCACAGTAACAAAGAAAATGACTTTAGTTTTGCTCGAACCTTTTTTTAAATTGTATTCAAAATGAATTATCTTTATTGTTTTCCACCAATTCTTCACTGTTGTGATTAAAAATTAAGTTAATTATTTACTTAGAATAAATTTTCATAATTTGCAGGAATTATATTCTAGCACTGGTTCTTAACGAGCAGAGCCTCAAGGTTTCATTTGAACACTTGAAGCTACTGCTTTCTTTAATTTGTGAACTCAAAGTTATTGATGAATAACAATGTGGTGACCATTCTTTTGCTGCAATAATTCCGAGACAACGGCCCAAACAGTTGTTTCAGCTAACGTAACACATTAAAACAGCTAACAGGATAGTAGCAAACAAACAGCAGCTGCTTAAAGAAAAAAATTTCTTGGATTTTCCAAATTTACACAAATATTCCAGAAACAGAAAAATAACCGTAAGAGAAGTCTTAGTTCAGCTTCTCACTTCAGTAACCTTTGAATTTACATCTGAGAATCTCATTTGATTGATCCTCGCACAAGAAGCCCGTTGGCTTAGTGTTCCCAGCGCACAGATTCGAGGTTCGATCCTCGGACTGGACAAGGTCGACTCAGCCCTTCATCCATTCAGTGGATCAATAAACTGAGGACCAAGCATGTTTGGGAACTAAACACCGGGGGTTCCGCGTTAGGTTTGACCACCTAATTGGGACATATGCCTCGCACCGCAGGGCCCTCGGTCAAGAAAGCAGATATGGGCACTGTGGGCCTTGGCCCCACATAGGTCTGTCGTGCCACTGAGTTTACTTAGATCTTAGTACAAGTGCTTGACAAACTAGCTTATGTGCCTTCTTTTCATTTGCCACGAGTGATTTTTCCTTGTGTTTTAATATATGATGGATATTCCATCTGGAATATAGTAAAATATTTATACTCTCTGGCCTCACTTGATGCTATTCATTTCGCTTCTACTCCATTTCCACTTTTTACTCTTATCATATTTTGAAGTAACACGAGACCTAATTTGTCATTTTGAACCCCGGTTTTATGGAGGTGTTTTAGATGGAATCGGGTTTTGAATCACCAAGCCACCATCGCCTTATTTTTGTGGTGAGATTTATTTTCGTAGTCACATCACCTGTAGAATAGAAGCGATTTTTTTTTTCATTTAAAACACTTTGAAACTATCTAAAAGCTAGAAATGGGCGTATAGAAAATTTTTTAGTGGAAATGTAAAATGACGAACCTTTTGAGGCAGAAAATTGCGCCTTGAATTCAATTTCCGGTCATAAAGAATTGGTATCTGATCACTAAAAGATTTAGATTTACGAACTAGCACGATTTCTTCGATAATTTTCTGGAATATCAGCAACGTGTCTTATAGTTTCCTTGGTTCAAATTTCCTGATTAAATCAAAAAATTGTGCACATGCTTCTGAAAATGCTGCGTTAACGTGTCGAATCAGAAAATCATTTGGAGGAGAGGGGGCGCAGTTTAGTATTTTTATGAAGGTAGTCTCATTCAAGATACTTTTTTTAACATCATCTATCTATATGCTACGCTTGCGGGTGAGTCCACATACTTGAATAAAGAAACGAATATTTATTTGTATACAACGTTTGTGGATAAATCCAAATATTTCTACCACGAAGAGAATGCGTAAGGCTTGATTCCAAATGCATGGTACAGACTTGGAGGGGAGATGGAGAAGAAGGATACGAATACTATTCGCCTGGGAAAGCAATCCATTTCTTCAGTCATAAATGCAGGGTGTTTCCATTCAACTTAACAAGATGTTTTGTTTCTGAACTGTCACTTAACACTTGTGAAAATATTTTAATGAAATTTTCATATCCGCTGCTTCTAATTCACAGAAGAGAGCTCGTCCTCTCACATACTTCAAAATTTATTCCCGTTCGTTACTTTTCCCGTTTTCGAGAGCAGTAAAAAATCTCCAAATGATTGGCGACTTTTTTTGTTGTTGTTGTTGTTGTTGGTGGTGATTTGGCCAAAATAATTTAACTGTCACCAACGGCCCTTGGAAACGGAAAAGTACCTAATGTACTTATCTCAGAAACAATTATTGTCCAAGTCATTTATTTAGTAGTTATTCAGTGTAAGCCCAGGTTCTAATCATAACGAGGAATTGAAACGATACTTAATAAACGGAAGCATGTTTCTTGACGGAATAATGGAAACATTTTGCGGTTCATATTACAAGAAAATTGATTAATATTTTAAGTGTCTTCCTCCTCTCGTTTATTTGTCCAAGTCGTTGAGTATATGTTGATGTAAATGGAGATCTTGGCCTGATCCATCTCATATTATGTAGAAACTGGGTGGGGAAAAAAAAGTACCAAATTCCCTGTTGTAATTTGTTGTAGTTTTCTTTTATCCTTTTCTCTTTGGTTTACAAACATAATTCCAAAAGTGTGTTTGGAGATCTGAGATTCGGGGAGATCTGAAAACGTGGAGATTCATCAAAATCTCGAATTAGAATTTTTTTACGAGAACAATACTTTCTCACTGAATATTTCTTATTTGCGTTTTGGAAATGGATGGCCGAGACTCCTCCTGGATAAAACTGAAATAATCATTTTTTCTTTCTTTTTTGTCGAAAAAAGGATATATTTACACCTGTTGGAATAAAATTCTGAGTGTTGTATAAACTTTTTCGTCCTGAACACAACCAGATTAAAATGATTTCACTGAAAAAAGCAGTTTCAATTTTTTTGCTGTAGTATTCATTACTTCAGAAGCAATATATTAATATCCGTTACAAATCCACATCGATTAGTTCGATCGAATTTATAAGAAACGCACTTCTATTCGTACCTGATTTTTTTAGGTGTATCTCTTCCAGTGATTCTGTTGAACAAAAATAAATAAGAAAAAAATATATACAATTAAAGTAAACGTGCGTACGCTACGCAGTTGTGAAATATCCTAAAAATTCTTTAGTTATTTTCGTCATAGATGAATTATATTTACAAAGAGTTATTCCATTGAGTTGAAGTTTTTAATCTTAATTTTAATAAAATGTAAATCCTTCATGAAAGTACCATGAAGCTCATTCAATTCCCACATGTTTGACTCACGCTTGATCCGATTTCTTTGCGGCCATTTTGGAAAAAAGAAATTAAGAATTTTCCATCAGTTGCCGCGAATTTGTTTTTCTTCCTTCGCTCATTTTTCCTTATTACATGAGAACGTGTTTGTACTGTGCGCATCGCAATCGCTATCACGTTTTAACTGTAGGCTTTCCGTTCACGCATCGTCTCTAAGAATAATGGACCTCTCTGCATTCAAATTAATAACTTGGTAGTTAAAGTAATGTCGAAAAAATGAGAAATAAAAAATGGTTTTTAGTGCCGTGTGCCCTTTTAAAGAATTTTTGTCTTCATAAGAGATTTGCATTTTCAGTCATAAAAATTCGCAGAATACTTTTTTAATGTCATAAATATGACCACTAAAAGTAAACTGGCCATTCTCATATTATTTTCGATATATTCATTTCAAATGATTTTTATTATATACAAGCAAAAAAAAGCAATAACTAATGATAACTAAAAAGACACAATTTTTAAATTTTTTATGAAAAAATTAAATTGTTCATAATTTTTTATGAAGAAAATTAAATTGCACCATCATTTCATAAAATTCATTTCATTACTTCATAAATTGCTTTAAAAAATAATGAATTGCGAATAAAAAAATTGAAAAATGTTCAACAAGTTTGAAACCATCGACAAAAATCACAAAGAAATATTGTAGAATAAGGATTTAAACAAAAAAGTTCTTAATTTTGAAGCATATTAGTGCTATGGCTTCTGTTACCTTACCTACTTTATTCCTTTACTGCTAAATTTATGAAACTCCCTGTGAGTCATGCGAATTCCGTGAAGAAATTTCCTCACGTTATTTTAGAAGGAATAAATATTCACTAATACATTATATTACCTCAATTCAACAACCACTGACAACAAATGGTTAGTTTAAAGAGTTCACAATAAGAATTTACTCTTATCGTATGAAAACAAAAGATTTTTCCAGAAAATGTTGTCGGGCTAATTTAGCAGGAATTTTTCTTTTCAAGAAGTAGAGTTCTTTTTGGCAAAAATGGAAACCGGAAAAATTGAAAACTATCTAAAACTGAAAAGTTGCTAAATGCCTGTCTTGTCATCTCTTATTTTAATATTCTGCACCGACGCGTCATATTTTTGGCACTCATAAAAGGCATAGGATTCGACTGGTGTCCTTTTGGGAAGGACCCATTACTTTCGTGGTTTCTTTTTTGTGTTCCATTACCTGGTTTCATGAAATATTGCCTCCAGATATTGGCAATGGTAAAACACAATGGATTTTTTAAAAATATTAATAATAATTCAATCGGAGAATCACCGTTTTTTTCTCCACACAATATTTTGATTTCCATAGGCAACAGAATGAGGGGAAAGTAGTTCATGAGAAGGGCACACAACTTGAATATAGAAAGGTAAAGACAAGTTTAGCATCTCAAACGATTGTTATACTTAGAATTTAAGTTGGCAGGCACAAGACAGGAATCTTCGAATGGCAAATTATGTTTACAGCTTTAGGCTTCTGATAGTTTAGTATTTCTATCCGAAGTATTTTATAAGTGAATTCTTCCTTTTGAATGGAATGGCCAGCGTTTAACATTTTAAGTCTTTGATTTTTCCCCCCTCTTTAGAATTGCGCGCCTTGACAGATAACGGGAAAGCAAAGGCTTGGTTTGTTGGATGGATGTGAGTTTTAACTGCGCAAGAGCCAACCATAGCCAAATTGCTCCAAGCTTGGATAAGACAGAGAAAAAAAAAAACCCCGAAAAAGTTAGTTATTGAAGCAAGATTGAGAAAGAGCATATTCCATCAATAAAAAAATCTAACAACTACCTTCAGTCTATGCAAATTCATGAAACTAATCCAAAAGAAATGTTACTATTAAGGATTCGAAATTTCAAAATTCATTTAAGGAGTCGAGACTAAACTTATATTTGATATTTGATTCCCAAATACCAGTTTCATGAAAATCTCTTATTTATGTATTCATTTAATGCATTTATTAAAATAACTAAAACTAAATTGAAAAAAAATTTATAAATAACTCTCGCTTTGTTCCTCTTCCCGTCCGAGATAGATAACTGGCAATGATATATTTGTTTGCATTGAAGTATTTGAAGGGCGATTTTTTTTTTCTGATCCCGTCAAAATAATATCTCTAGTTAACCTCGTGTCATTTGACCTACTACTGTTGGCATGGCAACCTTAGAGACGCATACTCTTCTGCAAAATAGTAGAGCGTCTCTTGGCACGACCCTGCTGTCTTAATTCACGATCCGTCTGGAATGATCTGGTCTTCCAATGATAAAGTTACGCATTCATTTGGATGTTTTTGATTATTAAAATTGAAAAATTTATTTGCAAGAAAACTTACATTTTTTCCAACTCGCTGCAATTCGCGATGAAAGGAAAAATTACGAAATGCGAAATAAGCAAAGAGAACCCTCTCATATTTATTTGGCGCAAAAGCTATTATCGTTTATAGATTTAGTCCAAAATCTTACATCAATATACTACTGTGAAATAAACGCAGCATCTGAAATTTACTGCTCTAACTTTGCATTTGTTTAGAATCATACGAGAAGACAGACAAAATCTTCACTCACAGTCAATCTCCACAGATTTGGTCCCAATTTTGATATAGATCTATGAATCTTATTTAGTCAATTCTTCTAAAACATTTGTTGTTGTTGTTCGCTGAGTTTTTGATTTATCGCGTTTACAAGATTCATAGCTAGAACTTAAATAGATTTTTTGTCGACAAATTATTTTCTACAAAATTTGATGGAAATCCACAATTTTTGTGTTAAATCTACATATTAGATCTTATTTTTTCTACTTTAGAATTATAATGCATAGGCAACATGACTTCGAAAAGGATTGTTTTCGAACTGAAAAAATTCTGAAATGTAGACATCATCAAAATCTCAAGGTCCAATTTCCCGTCGGCTAAAATGTTTCATCTTGTGTTCTTTTTTCCAGTCTTTTCTTTTTACGAATATCTCTTGTAACTCTACGAGCGCTCGCATGCAAACGTTCTTGATTGGCATTCATAAAAATGTTCAAAAATTATCAAAAACTGCCGAAGATGGTTTGTTATTTAATTTCGTAATTTTCATACTTACCGACGATAATTTGTAAAAATTAAATCCTAATAAACAATTAATAGACTATCTTAAAATTCCAAAGTAACTATAGAATGATGCGAGTTTGGTTGTTGTGAGCGCTACAGTTTTTTTTTTCTTTTTTTCACTAACATACTTGCTCAGTAACTTGCATGCAAATAGTATTTAACATGAAATATTTATACTAGACAACATTCATAAAAAGAAAAGCAATAACTAAAATAAATGTAATTTTGAATGCCAGCGTCCTCGAGAATAGAAAGGAATGGAATAATTATTTCCTTTACATACTTTTATTCTTTGCGATTGAAGCATATACTGAAACAATCTTAGTAACCAAAGAAAATAAATCGAATATTTGCGTTTTAAAAGAATATTTTCTATTCCACCATTTTATTCAAAATTCGATACAGACCAACAGTTTTGATGGAAAGAGCGCATTCCGAATTTCATCCACCTAGCTCGTTGCCATTTGTATTTATCGTATTCACGCTCAGCCGGTACATAAGGTGGCATAATTCTATAAATATGAAGAGAATCGGAGAATTAAATTAAAAGTTGAACCATTCGAATATAGATACCAAGCTTATTAACGGGTACAGAACTACATAAGTATAGACATATTTGATGTTACAAAAAAATGAAAAGTATATCATTAAAATTTTTATTCGTCGGCAGAAGTTTCCAAGTATATTCTTTTATTTATAAAAAGTTAATTTGAGAAACGTAACTTGTTATTTCAGTTCATTTTAAAGATTTTCCCCTTTTTCATGTGCAGTCGGTATTCGAACTGCTGGCCTACTGCCAACGCACATCTGCTGCTCATAACAGGGGTGAATGTCGGCAGACGATTTCCGTTTGACGGGTGCACGTGCACAGTTACTTACATATACCATGGCTCATGCAAAAAAAAAAAAAAAAAAAAAATTCTTTGTTAAGAATTATGCCGCATTAACACTAGATACTTCGTCACCGTTGACATTTCGAACATTACGCTAAAGTAAGCAGATTTTCTGAATTTCAATCTGAAATGCTGACTGAGGCATTGAGGGGGAGGGGAATGAAATACAGATCGATGAAATCTAATATCTAAAAGAAAATTTATTTATTTTTAAAAAATGCACAAATTAGGAAAAAGATACAAAATTAATGTTATTGGTGCATTTTATTGCTATATTTATCACTTCTTTTTCACTCATTTATCTGTATTGATTGTATTAGTAATTATTTTGTATCTATATCAAAATTTTAGCAGAAAAATTAAAATTAATTTTTTTTTAATTATTATGAAAATTATGCTATTATAAACGAGTTGTTTGTAAGTAAAGTGAGAACCATTCAAAATGGATGCTCAAAAACAAATTCAATTTGCTCATTTAAGTCGAAATAAAATGTCGAAAATGGGGACTTCAGATTTAGAGGAATATTCACTTACGGGGAGAGTGAGAGAGAATTATCAGACGATACCCCACTGTGAACCATTTTATAGACAAAAAAAAAATATTGAAAAAGTTTCAATGATTCAACTTTTGGAGTTCAATAAATAAATGCTATAAACTGAAAATTAAATAAATATTTTCCGAGTTGGAAAAAAAAATAAAGCATCAAACTTCTTAATTTATTCATAGACTTTTCAACATTTTATCCAGTTTTGAAGATTATATTACAGCAAGGGCCTCGATGGCCTGGTGGTAAGGTATCGGCTGCGGATCCGGAGGACTTCACGTTCGAAAACCGATTCCAACGTAAGCGGGTCTGATGCAAGCTAATCAATGGAACTTTGGAAAGAGTATGCCAGCTCAGGTGTCGTCCTCGTCATCTGACCACGGTTCAAAATTGCGAGGTCCGTCTCAAACTAAACGTATAGTGTTGCTTTAGAACGGGTCGTTAGCAATATTATTCAACAGTATTGAAAATAATTTTCTTTCTATTAATTTAAAACATGTCTGGTTTGCCGAAACTTTAGAATTACGATTCCTTTGAGATCCTCCTTTGTGGTTCTCATTTCTATCGATAAGTTTTTTTTTTTTTTGGTTAGTAAAGGAAAATGGGAGAATGGAATGGAACTCTAACCCTCTCTCTCTCTCTCTTGCTGTATACACCCAATCTGACCTCTTTCTTGTCCTCTATCACCACCTACTCTCCAGCTTTAGTGATGAGGCAGATAAAGCATGCATGCCAGAAATTTGCTACGCGTGCTTCCCTTTTGTTGGATTAGTTATTGATCCAAGCATATATTTAATGGATCAATATGCATTATCATAGAACTATGAGGGCCATGACAACCGGATGGGGAAAGAATACTTTCCCACAAGTGTCATCGATATATTATAATTTACCACTAGTGCTTTTACGCAACTCGTTTCAACAAAAACAACTCATTAACCAAATCAAAAGTCTTATATGTCTGAAACGTGGCTGTAAAAAGAATTTGAAGAAAGAAAAGACATTTCATTTGTAGGGTATCATTTCAGTTGCTATGCATAGTAGAATTTTGATTGCAATAAAAATGAATCAAAATAGAGCGTGCAGAGTAAGATATATTGAATCACTGAGTTATGAAAAGAAGTATTTTGAATTTTGCAACGTTCATTTTTATTATTTGCAAACATTTTTTAAGAATTTCACTATCTATTTTGGGACATGTATCTTTCCAAATCTCCCAAAAGAATCTTGGTGAATCTTTTGAAAGTTGGATTGAGATTAAACATTCATCGCTCATATTCATTGTTCATCGCTTATATTCTCTCAGAGTTTCTGCTCCATTTTCTAAAAATAAAAAGGCATAAGCAAATTCTTATTAAATCAGACATTTCAATGCGATAATTCTTAAAACTTCTGCTTTATTACTTAAGGAAATGAATGACAGAAAATGAAGTAAATGTAAAGATGAATGTCTCTGGCACTTGTTCATTGAGACACTAATCAAGAATCTAGGAAAATATGCAGAAAGATAATTTTTTTTAAATTCCTCGGCACGCTTAAAAACAAAATTTTTAAATCTAAATCGAATTTTCTTTGCATACACGCAGCAAAAGAGACTCGGGGGGGAGTGGTGTCACCGAAATGTTTTCGCTTACACACTCATAAATTCCCTTGAATTGGAAATACTGTAAACCTTGAGTAACGCCGAGAATGTTCAGATTTTTATTTTCAGAGTCCAACATGTGAGAATTTTAGACTTCGTAATATAATTTTTTAAAAAAATGGATATACATTTTTGAAGTCTTTTTTTCGGCCGATTGACACCAAAACTGGACACAGAATCTCAGTTTTGGAAATCATTTACCAAATTACATTTATTTAAGGAGTTGAGTTTTTTAGTTATCTCATCCACGTGCAGGCGAATGTACTGAACGACAGACGGTTCACCCGTTGAAGGATTTGGCTCGAATTCGATAAGAATCTGCGCTTTAGATGCTAAGGCATGATTTTATCATTCTGGCCTTTTATGTTTTATAATCATCTTCTTCATTTGTGCTCGGATAGAAGAATTTCTTTTGAACGGAGATCTTTCATAGATGGATGGGAGTCTTCAAATGTGTTTCAATGACCTTTTAACAAATTTCATTCCTCTAGATCAAAGCGTTTTTCAGTTATCGCGCTTAAAGGCTTACACAGGCTTTGGATACGAAAAAAATAAAACAGTAAAATTGCGTTTAAGGTTTTCGTTGTACAAAAATTATAAAAATACACTTTATTTAGTGTACTAAAAAGGAAAATTTTGTTATTTTCAATACCTTTTAGTCTTTAGTATATGATTAAATATTATAAATCCTATGGATTCTTGATACCAATTTTTTTTTTTTTCTAAAATCACTACCAGGTAGGAAATAAAAAATGAATTCGCTTAATCAATTTTCTGGTAAATTCTCCAAACCTGAATATTGCTGTCACTGACAACATGTATTAAATTTGCAAGCTCCAGCGCATCGAGAAATGATTGGAAAATGGTTAGAAAAACCACATGTGAAACAAGTCAAGTAAAACAAATGCGCATGAAATGCAATTTCCAACAAACATTGATTTTTGTAGAATTTATATTTAGTTTTATCGGGCGCACTTTAATAAATGTTTTTCCAATGAATAAATGCAAGTTATTGTTATTATGATTTTGTGATTAAAAAATTTCGTCACAATGAAAGCCTAAATTTTTATTTATTTATTTTCATGTGTTTTTATGTTTTATTTCATGTGTTTAATGTATTGGTTTCGTGTTTTCCCTCTAATAAAATAAATCACTTTATTTTCGGTAGATTTATATTTGTTTTATTTTTTTCATACTTAAGATT
The DNA here is from genome assembly GCF_947563725.1 of Argiope bruennichi. Classification (NCBI taxonomy): domain Eukaryota; kingdom Metazoa; phylum Arthropoda; class Arachnida; order Araneae; family Araneidae; genus Argiope; species Argiope bruennichi. The sequence continues at coordinate 140,356,713 of NC_079153.1, read as the reverse complement.
CAAAATTAGAAGAGAAGATTGTGTTTTTCAAATTTATTTTGTTGCTTATTGTTAAAAATTATAACTAGAAAGTTCCGCAGAAAATAATTGCAGGAACAGATCAAAAGGCAGAAAGTTATGATACTTTATTCCAACATTTTTTTTTTGTTACCTGTTTGCAAATTAAGAAAATATTATTTGTACTTAATTTATGAATCTTAAGAAAAATAATAATAAGCATAATAAATCAAACACTGAATAGTCTTGAAAGTTTACGAAAACAAAATGGCTCTTTTTTAATTTCCTTTCATAATCTTTCATGTGAAAAATCTAAATTTAAACTAACATATTGGCTGCGTGAAGAAAAAAAAATCTCTATATTTCTAGTTGCACATTAAATACACAAAAGGAACTAACAATATATGAAATAAATTGTAAGAATAATTTTTGAAATTCTAACAGAAAGGAAAATTCTTGATAGCAGACGCAGATTCGCGTTTTATCTAAAAGCATTTCGAGTCTTACTTGAAAACAGAATTTTCTGTGCTGCTCTCCATAACACGAATGATCCCTTCGGGGGCGGAAAAGAAGAGGGAAACTCGCTTAAAAAGTTCGACTCGTTGAAAAGATGTTTGGAGGGCAATCGCAAGGTAAGTGCTGACTTGTGTACCAAAAAAATTCATACAACTAAATAATAAAATAAAAACTTATAAGTATTTGTCACTTTTATCCATTAGATATTTTTAACATGAGGCTGCCATGCGATTTGTAAAATTCATCGTAAAAGATTCATCATAATGTTCATCATATAATTCATCACAAGGATAAGAAAAATCAGTAAACAATTTAATTTAAGTCCTATTTTGAAATAATGACAGAACTCCAATGTTTTACATCATTCCAACGGAAGGACGTCGGAAGCGTTTCATCCAAATCATTCTGCATTAGGTCCACGTGTGTGGTGGTTTGGTTTGATTATATTAACGTCTCGTTTTAAGGAACTCTAGGGCTAGGACGTAATAGACGGACCTCGTCATTTTGAATCGCTGTCAGGTGACGAGGACGACACTTGAGCTAGCACACCCTCTCCAAACATTTACACCACACCATCAGAAGCGTGTAGGGTGGAGGTGAGTGCAATTATGTTTCGAATTTAGAATACTCTTACCCCGCAGCCGAATGGTTTTACAGGCCATCGCAATCTTTGCTCTACTTTTAGTCAAGAATTGGCTCATAGTTATCTCGGATAATAGAGGGACATGTTTTTTTTTTTTTTTTTTCAAAATTTTAAATAAATTTTAACGAAAAATGAATCAAATTGTTAATATTGTTTTTAAATTTCAGAAATTAAGCTTTTCTGTGTTACTAATCTTACTTATACATATTTTTTTCTCTAGTTCCGATACATTTAAAATGAATAAGATTATATTAAAATGATTTGTTTAGTTATTGGAATGGGGTCTTTTTCCTGTGCCTTGATCAATCTAGTGTACGTTGCTATCAATTTTCGATTTAAAAAAATTCTGTCTGAATAGGTTACTTTTGCTGATTTTGTTGCAAACGTGGACAAAGGGGGGTGATAAGAAAATACCGGTTTCTAAATTGTAAATATTATATCAATATTCCATCGCTATCGGAAGAAATGTTGTGTGTGCTTTTAAAGTGATGAACCTTTCAGAATGTATTTTCATAAACTAAAAGCAGTTGTTTTTAACATAATAATTTAAATTGGATTCTTTATTTATAATTCTTTTTGCATAAGCATTACAGCAAATGTATAAGCATTACAGTATCTCGATTTCAGACACGCTGTAACGAAAGAAAACATACTTTCGTGTATTAAGCAGAAGCATAGGTTCATTATTCTAGATTTAGTTGTGTCTGTTACTAGGATTATAATAAACATTTTAAAGACCATAAAAAAAGAAGAAAAACGGATTACAACACTCGGTCTTTATAGAAGTGTCTCAGAAGGCTAGAATTGGCGTTTATTACCTAAATGGTTGCATTTAAACATATACTTCCAATTGCAATGTTTCAATAAATAAGTTACCCAATTGTATAAAAATATTTTATTTTCCGATGAGAAGAATAGTAATAAATTTCGAAAATTAAATTGTTACGCGGCCCCCATATTAAAAAATACTAATGGGAAAATATTTTTCTTACACTTTTTTTCTTTACACATTTTTCTATTGTAGCGATAATTAAAGTCAAAATGATTTAGACCATTTTTCTGCATCACGGATTGATGCTTGTGGTTTCATTGTCTCTTTCAGGGATAATAAACGTATCAAAAAAGATTATTAAAAGGATAGCGTTATAATAAATTTCCATCATGACACATTTATAAAATTTTAGGAAGTAGTCAAATAACACATTAATCAAAGTGCTTAAAATTAACATCTCCGGCACCTATACGATGCTGCATTATTCTTACAATATTTGCATACGCGCGATGCAGTTCAAAATGTATAACATCGACACAGGCTTCTTGAATTCGCTTGTAACGATCTGCTTCCGCAGTGGCCTGCTCGCGACTTTGGAATCCGAAAATTTCAGATTCGAGATCCAATTTCACCAAAGAACTGTCGTGTAAGAAGATCCGGTGCACGCTAAATCCATCAGGGCCAAATGTACTCCCTCTGGTGTGCCGTGGAAATTTGGAGAGGGGGTGCCAGTTCAGGTGGAGCCTCGTCATCTGACCGCTGTTCAAAATTACGAAGTCCTTCGCAAAATAGTCCTAGTGTTGCTTTAAAACGCGAAGTTAATATAACTAAACCAAACCCCATAAATAAAAACCAATAAACATCAAGTAAGGAGGTATAGGAAGAAATTAAAAAAAATTCTTATAAGCCAATCTATCTATCAAGGAATGCAGTCACGAAAAATATCTTACAGCTGACATATAATGAAGAGAAACATCATCTTGTTATGACTATGTCTGTAGAAAGTCAAAGAGTTCAAATACAACGCCATGGTCCTATTTTGTACTACAATATGCTAAAGTATGTCTGATTTTTTTCTGAGTTTAATTGTTACTGATTATCAGCTTCTTGTGTGAAGAAAGTGTGAAAAGTGGTCACTTTGATAATTAATTATTCGATTAAAGTGAAGCTCCTTTCTCCAAACTGCATTTCTGAGGGAAGAAGGTTTTCATTCAACCTGAAGTGGAGCCCAATTGCAAAACTCGAGAGGCTGATCATGATCTGATTGTAGTTGTCCTTGCAGTCCACAAATGCTCTACGGATGCCCATACGTTGCTTTACCATACCCACAAATGCTCTATGAGTTGAAGTATTCTCTGCATTGTCGTTTCTGAAACAGTGAGTCCACAACTGTCTGTTCGTACACTAGCATGAGAGAAATTTGAAAAAGACAAAATATCATTTTCTGTATCACTTGTATAGCGACTCATCTTTTCCTGAAAAAGTAAGAATCCTGTCATTTGTAATCGCTAAACCGTTCTGTAAATGGATTTTCTAGAAGGATGCTGGAAACTTGGATATCAATGTTTGTGTTCTTCTGCATACATTGTGATGACATGCAATATAAATAAATCCTCAACATTTCGAAAGATTCCTAACCAACCAATAAGAAACCAACATCAAGGCAACATCAGGCATTTCTTAGCATCTCAGAACAAGTGCTTGTTGAAGGAGTTTTATCAAAGAAAAAATTGAACGATATAATTTTTCAGTTGGAACTGCAACCATTTTTATTTGTGACATCGCATATCGCGCCGACTCCTAATTCATTGCACTTGTTTCACAACGGAAGAAACTCTGAACTTTCATCTGAATACTTCGCTAATTAAATAGTTATAATATCTTGTAATTGAGGTATCATTTGGAATTGCCAACTGCCTTTGAAGCCTTTTTTTTTTATGATATTTTTGGCACTTAAAATGATCGCTTAAGCTTTTCTATAAGAAACATTTATACATCGGATCAAAAGTGCCTTAAAAGTAAATTCATATTAAACTCAAGGAGAATCGCGATGTCAGTGCCCATTATAACATATCATAACAAGTTTACGATGATTGTTACACAAGTTAGGCTGTTAAAACTATTTGCGAAATATAATTGACTATAAATCTGAGCACAGTACTCCATAGCTTTTTTTGTTTCAAGTCATTCGGTTTATATGGGTTTCTTTCATTTCCTTGCCTGTGGAGAAGCCTTCTTCGACTGTTTTGTGGGCGATTGGAAGGACTTCAGTTCAGCCGTCGATAACGTTTCATGGAAATCGCGTCCGAATTCTCCCAATATGCACTGCGGAAAATGTTTGTAAAAAGGTTATCGAAGTTGCTTGCAGGTAATTTATTTTATTCTTGATCTTGATGCATTTCGCATTTGATGAGCTGTGCTACATAATAATGAGTATTTCTCATCTATTTTACATTCGTTTCCATGCATAATAGAAAATTGAAAAACTGCATAAAAATAATTATTATTTTTCTTTTTCATATATATGGAAGTAATTCAGCTTCTATGTTATGATATTTCGAAACGAAATGTATATCGATTAGTAAATGAGTTTTGACAACATGTATAATATATACTGGTAACCTGCATATGTATATATATATATTTTTTTGGGCGGGGGGCCGTTTTATAATGTGAATTTTCTCAGCAGAATACTCATTACATTCTCATTAGGAACTAATTATGATAGTTACAGAAGAAAAATGGTGAGGGCCGACTGAATATATCATTAGGAATAAGAATGAAAAGGACTTGACTGCGTACTTCATCTGTTATTATAAGGCATGGTTTTTGATGTACAGATTTACAATTATAAAACATTTTTTTGCAAAATCGAAAGTGCGATTGTTCTAAAAGAAAATTTCAAAATATCAAGCAATATCGATATTAACTCTATTTTTCATAGCAACTAACTGGCACATTATTATTCAAAATGAAAAATCAAAGAAAAAAATTGTTTTAGAGATATAAAAAAAACTTTAAAATAAACGAAAGCCGAATTTAGTTTCATTAAATTATTTTCGAAATCACTTTTTTTTCGGTTTATAATGAATATTTTTTTAACAAACTAGCTACAGAAACACTGGTTTTTTTCTTCTGTATAGCTATTCTATTTTGCCCCGAACCTGTAAATTGCGGCGAAGCGTTTATCATCAAATCCAATAATTAAGAGATGCTTGGAAGGATTCTGTGTATCTTCTGAATGATGAGAGCATGACTGAACCGCAATACGCTCAAAACTTCCCCAAGGCGTGAGGGATGAATGGTGATGACATTTTGTTTAAGAAACAAGAAAATTGTGATATCGTATGCAGTGAATAATTATACGCCAGAACCATCTTAGAAAATATGCAGTATTAATCAATCAATGAAAATAATTGCAAGACTTCATGCGTTTAATAAAAAGGTAAGCGGATTTACAGGGCGACAACAATTTCCAGCCGAATCATTCTAAATATACACTATTTGACGAGGCGCGACAAATCATGTACCATACATTAGGTTTTTTTTTTTCATTAAAACTGTACTTTTTGATATCTTTCGATACTCGTAAATACATCTTATGCTTAGTATTCTGAAATCCTTCATGGAAACTTTTCAAATGCTTCCCCTCAAGGCTCGTGAACTAGCTTTGAATATCACGTGTCTATAATGTCTTGAATGAATGTCTATAATTTCTTTAATTTTATGTAGAAAAGTAAAATTTTTCGGAACCAAAATCTTTTTTGTCATCGCTTTTCTTAAGTTTCGCAGCTAGTCTTGTTATTCTTTCGTTTTCCCTTACCGTGTAATTTTATAGCGCAGATACGGCACGTTAAGCATTTATTTGAAATTTTTTATACATCATATTACTTTCCGTTTCCCCCCTCATTTACTTGCATCTGATGCCAAATATCTTTGCTTTAGTGTTGTGTGGATATTGGAAACGATGAATTACCCCCCCCCTCCCCCGCTCCAGCCGAATGGCTCTGCTATATAGCTTTAAAATGAAATAATTTGAATTGAATTGGAATAAGCTTTCTTATGCGGCCAGGATATTTAGCATAGCACACTGGTATTTCATGGTATCACATATTCGGACTGACAGTGGGAAATATAGCTTTAACTTACTTGACTAGATACTAGACGACGTAACTCAGATTTTCTACACTTTATAATCATTCTAATATTTCGGAATTTGTTGCTTTGAACTTCTAATTCTTCATCAATATTACCAGAAGAGAAAAATGTAAGACCATTTTTGAATGCCAAAGTGTTGCACTATCATACAAAGCAAGTCAAATTTGATTCTGGAATGTAAATTACAGAATGAAGATTACATAAAGTAAAGAAAAACTCTCCGAGTCACTCCTGGCAATGTTTCAGCTCGATCTGGCTGCAGATTTAGTCATAATATTGCTGTTAACGGTGAGTGAGGAATTGAAATATTTATAATGTCTGAACGACACGATACGAAGAACGAATAGATGTATTCATATTTACAATATGTACAGAGAAATTTTAAATCATCTTTTAAAAGAGTTAGTGAAATTTGGCACTTATGCAGGATTATTTCTTGCGTATAACCCAGATATAGATTTAGTAGTATTTCATTAATTGAAAAAAGAAGTTACTTGGAAAGATCGTTAAATTTCGCTGATAAGCCAAGTGGTTTTCCAAGATAAACCTCACTTGCTGTTTTGAGCAGTTGAAAAAAAAGACACATTTCAATATAAAAAAATGATCCAATAGAAAGCATATCCTGTATAAAGGGACAATTTTGTGACTCTGTATCTGCAGTGACTCAGCTCGGATTTCCTGAAACTGCTGC